>NC_020193.1:449649-588350 GCF_000315915.1 Henningerozyma blattae CBS 6284 | reverse complement strand
AGGATGAAGCGGTGGCTCAATGGCAGAGCTTTTGACTCCAATTGAATCTTGGATTTTCCGGAATAAAGTTGCAATCAAAGGGTTGCAGGTTCGATTCCTGTCCGTTTCATTTAATTTTTGCTTTGTAACAATTTTTATGCTTTGCTACTCCCAGTAGTATATATTTTTGGCTGCTAGTTTAATACCAACTGTTTATTAAACTATACAACTATATACTTGAGTCTATGTAAGTTAAATATTATTATTATTACGTTCCGATTTGTTCAGTATACACTTCCATCTTTTGTATTTCGTCCTTTTTGTATTTCTGGTTATTACCTCTTCGTTCTACCTTAACCCTCTAGTTTATTCTTTTAGCTTTAGATTCTTAAATAGAATTTATGTTCATGATTCACTTACTTGTTGATCTACATGTTCATTCCGTTATCACGTGATCATAATTTATACACGTGACATGCCAAAAATTTGGGCAGTTACGTGACACGCAAGTAATTGATATCAATATCGAGGGGGTTTTGAATAAATAAATCTACTATTCAGAATACATTGGCTGGATTATTGCTAATTTAAAGCGATAACTTCATTTCTATACATATAAATTATTTGAGATTAGTTTATAGGATGTCTCTTTTGAAAATATTACGGAAATTAAGAAACGCACAATAGATAAATGCTACTAATAAGAAAGATGATCTACAGATCTATTAGGGAAAAAATATAATCAACTGCTTAATAAAATTATGGATTCTAGCAATACTTATTTAATAATCTTTTAATCCTTACAATGCCATATACTATCAACAAATTATTTATTCTAAATCTATGGTTAATTATATAGAGTGAATTGCCTACACAAAAACATTCCAATAGTATTAAATGGGATGAATCTTTAAAACAACGAGTAGAATTAATAGTAAACGTCGAGTTATAGCGTTTATATTTTAATAAACCTTACTAATTGATTGATACTGAAGAAAAATTAATTGATTATACATGAAATTGAAGTACTTATGATAAAAAAATCATTATATATGAGTAATTTATTTTGTTTGATAAAGCTAGTTTAAGCTTCAACCATGTCTCTCAATCTTCTAATGGTGGATCTGACAGTGGCGGCAGCAGCAGTGGAAACAGTGTAAGCACCACCAGCAACAGTCTTCTTACAAGAACTACAAGTCCAGATACCAGCGGCATCTCTCTTGACGGTCTTCTTACCACAGAAAGAACAAACGTATCTAGCGTGTTGTTGGATTTCCAACTTCTTGACTTGTCTTCTCAAAGAGGAACCGTAACGAACACCGTACTTACCTGTAATACCAACCTTCTTAGTTCTTTTAGCCCTGTAAAAAATTAGTTTGCAATAAATTACAAAGATAATTGTTAGTAAAAACGATCAAATTAGATATTATTAGTTACGAATTATTGCACTTCATAGACAATCATTAAAATTCAGTTCTATCTTTCAATTTCCACAACTGTTAACTTATTTCAACACCATTATTTACTTAAAAATCATTGTCAGGCTTGAGTTTTATTTCCACAAATATAATTATATGAATGGCTCCATGCAGTTCAATTCACAACTTTCAATATAATGATAATAACACTATGCATACATTTTTGTCTTTGGTTTTCTTCAGGAGTTTAATACTATGGTTATTATTTAATAACTGAAAAATATTAATTTAAAGTATTTTTTTGTTAATTACAGACTGGGAATCCCAGTAGAACTGCCCGATTTCCCAAGCGATGTATTGCTAGTACCCCAGGGCTTCTCTAGGCAGATGCCCACTACAGTTCCTCACTAGAAGGCTAGCCTAGAAGGAGTAAGCCAGGGAGTCCTCTCACTAAAGAAAATCCTGTTTCTGCCCTGGGAAAATTAGAGGGTAATGCAGGGCAATGCCGGGTTCTGTTCTGGAGAAAACCAAGTTTTGGCTGGTAATTCAAAGCGCACAGAATAGTTACAGAAGATATCCGAAGAAAAGCAAAAAGTGAAAATAAATTCAATGGTGTACGGATTAAAAGGGAAGAGAATATTATCCGATACTCTTCTCTTATAATATGGGACTAGATCAATGCTTAATATATTACCTAAGAAAGGAACTCCGAATAAAGCACCAAACCAAATTCTAATATCGAATGTATGAATAAATGAAAAATTTGAGAAACTATGTAAAATGCGAGTAATTTATTAAATGTTCATTGTATAGAAGCTATTATATGTAGTATTAGTAGCTATATACTGTAATGTTTCTTAAATATCAGTCATTCTTGAAAATTCAGAGAACTGTTTAACCCATGGTTGATGACAAATATTTAAGCTTACTATTTCTTTCAATTTATCATACCAATCATTCTTACCATTAGCTTGACGACCTTCAGTATTTAAAGTGATTGCCTCACCATCTTCAAAGACTAATTGTACACAGTCCCCAAATAAAACAGTATTGGTGAAATTTCTACCTTCCTCCTGTGCAACGTCGTCACTGTTCAAGACTTTGGAAACTTTTAACAAATTAATGATAATATTTGCAGTCCTAGTTACTTCGTGGTACCCAACAAGACTTGTCCCTTGCAATTTGAAGTACTTTCTTTGAATGTTAGCAGTAACATCTCCACCTTCCTGTAAAAGATAACCAGTTTTAAAAATCCTTTGTTGACATCTGTATTTTTCTACGATAGTCTTTGCATATTTAATGCTTCTTGGAAACCTTTCGTCCTTCGATGTTCTTTCTAAATAACAACCAGCGAATTTTAAATCAGCAACCTTATATGGTCTTCTTCTTGGTAAATCATAAATATTTACTTTATCTTGTGGTGGAGATGTACGTGATTTTGGTGGTATACGAGCCCAGTTATTATTCATTTCCATATTAAACTCGGAATTATTGAACTTGACTAGATTTAAAAATTCATTAGTCAATTCAATCTCACAACGTGCAAAGGAGCCATCTTGAGCAAATAAATATTCCCATTCATCATGGTCGGTTTGTCTCTTTGTATATCTTCTTTCAAATTTGTATTGCTGCTTACTAAACGGGTATTTTTTACTTATAGGAATTTTGTCTAATATTTCAACCATCTCATGTGTTTGCTTATTATAACGACATTTTAATGTAATAATAAACCTCTTAACGCCTGGCTCCAATACCAATTCAAATTCTTTATTAATTTCAATAATACCATTCTGTGGAATAGGCTCCCATTCAGTTTGAATGACATTTTGTCCATTATCGAATTCAATAGCATATGAAGCTGTTCTACCTTGGGCACCAACTAAGGTGAAATTCTTAATATTTGAAATTGTCAAATAAAGGTTACCTTTATCTGACAATGGGTTGATCTGCTCCGGTGTTGGTAGTTTATTAATTGTAGTTACTGTTAAATCGTTGAATTCTGTAGAGTGTGAAGTGACTAATGCTTTAGATACGTATTCATTTGGTAATATATCAACCTGGCTAGATTTTGCATAATAATCCTCATTTAATGAAAGCCCAGAAGTTTTAGAGATGCATCCATCACTACTATTTTCTTCAGGTTTTGGACTTATTGGATTATTAGTAACTTTAAATGGATTTGAGCAGTGAATTGTTTTTTCCTTTGGAGTTTCATCTAAAACTTGAATAACTGGAATAGTATCATGAGTGAATACTTCTTGCACAATAGAAATATCTTCATCAGAAACTTCATCTGCTTCAACAGCATTAAAACCATTAATATTTAATCCTTGGCCAATGGAAACATCTTTAATAGGAGTTTTCAAAGATCCATGACCATTTGCTCTATTAAGTGATTTCTCAATATTAATAGAATCATCAGTTGTGCTACCATTAAAATCTAACAAATCATTTAATACATCATTAGAAACATGAGGTAATTTTTCAATGGAAGTATTTTGAATCGATTTTTCGTTCCAAATGTTGTATGAAGATTGTCTATTCTTAGTGGTGATAGAACTAAAAGATTTATCGGAATTTGATGAATCATCTAACTGGCCTAATAATGCATCAAATTCGGCAGTATCATCTACCAATGGAAGTGTGGGTAATAATTCTGAATCACCAATTGTTTCTGGAATATATTTCGATTTACTTTGAACACTTTGTTCTCCTACAACATTAATATCTTCATCAGTTACAATCTCGGAATGTAAATTTTCTACCAAATAAGAAGAATTTTTTTGTATAGTGTCATTTGCATCATCATTAATTTCTGCATGCAAATCATCTTGTACATTATCAGCCTCTTCTTGCTCTTTTAAATCATTTAATTTAATGATTGAATAGTTCATTATTGTGGAGTTGGAAATATTTGTCTTTTTTTCAATATTTTCTTCATCAGCTATTTTCCAAATACTTGGGAACTCCATCGCATTATTATCTCTATTACTACTAGTGCTAGAAATTCTTTTTGATTGCAAAGTTTTAACTCTTATTGGCGTAATTTTTCTTTTGTAATCTTTTTGTATCTGTCTTCTTTCAAAATCAGTATTACTAGAATTATTATCATTCATATCATCTAAATCGAAACCGTAACTGATTTCAGGTTGATAACTTGGGTTATATATACGACTTCTGCTTACAACACGAGGTCTAAAACGGAAGTTACCAGATGTGTTGGTAACACAAGAGGCTGATGATTTTGTAGAGCATGTTGAAATGGAACGATGAGAAAATTGCGAATTATCTGATACTGCCGGGGAGGTGGTTGTAAAATTTGCAGCTTTAGATATATCATCTTGCATATGCCAAATAGACAAATAATTCGAAGGTTTATTTGCCTTTGTAATATCTATAGAATCTCTTGAGTAATCAATTGAATCACCAAATGGATCATCTACGAATAAAGAATCAAATTTTGGTAATGGAGGTAAGGTAGGGATTATAGAAGCAGATTTTTTAGGAAGTTCTATTTTATCATCAACTAAATCACCAATTTGAGAACTTGTATCAAAATATTGTTCTTCAATTTGATCTTCTGATTGTTCGGTAAGAGATTGGGCTATAACAGACGGCATAGGTTGTAACGAATGTTCCAGGGTGTTTGTTTTGGATTCAATATCATTTGATTCCGTTTCTGAACTTTGATCACTCTCTTCAGTTTCTGTATCTTGTATATTATCGAAAGTTTCTGTGGAATTTATTAGATTTAAGCTATTGCCAGATAAATTCGATTCTTTTGAGATAATATCCTCATTTTGGGAGACCTGCTCCGCCATATTATTGTTATTTGCAATATTTGTTGAATCTTGTGAAGCAATTTCAAAATTTTGGAAATTATCAATTGAATTTGTTGTTAAAGATGAGTTCATGTCTATAGAAGAACTTTTGTTATTGATAATAGGTACAATCGTTGTACTAGCTTTCGTCATAGGAGATGAAATTATATCGTTATTAACATTGGAATATTGTAATGTTGCAGAAGTTGAAAATCTTGGAGATGGAGATGGAGAGTATTGTGGACTTGGAGAAGGAGAATAATCATTATTTATACTACGAACGTCGTTATATTTTGGATTATCATGGACGTATTGAATATTAATACTTCTAGAATCTTGTTGTGCGCTTAGTTCTATTATATTTGTTGAAGACTCCCTATCATCATGTCTAAATATTTGTGAATCGTTCATCATTGCAACATCTTGAGAAACTGGTGAATCTTCATGTTGTTCTGATGTTTGATGAAGTTCTAAGGAATCTGGTATAATCGAATTGTCATGATCATTTTCAATATCTGTATCTATATTTTGTATCGAAACAGTGGTACTAGCAGCATTTATGTTAGCTAACGAATTTGCTAAAGAATGTGAAGTTGAGTTTGAAGAGGATTTATGGATTGAAGAGATCTTAGTGCCCCTGCCAAGAATGATGTCATTTGTGCTTTGTTCTAGATCGTCCACCGAAGATAATAAACTGGCATCCCTGGCTAAGTTCCCTCCATTATTTGTTAAGGGAATTTTAAAATGATCATCTATTTGGCCAATAGAATCATCAATGATTTTGTCGAAGTCATGTTTAGATTCATTGTCACTTTGTGTTTGTATAAGATGTAAATCATTTGAACCATCTTCATCATCATCATCGACGGAATTACCAGAATTATCAGCCAATTCTGCAGACAAATCTTCAGATTCCGCATTTGAAGAAATAGTATTATTTCGAATTTCTATATTTTGATGAGAAGCTAGTTCTGCAGTTTCGAAACTTTTATCAGATTGGAAGGCTTTATTAGGCATATTATTATTATTATTATTATTATTATGATCATCATCATTATTATTATCGTCGTTGTATGAATTGATTGTAGTTGACGTCTTATCGATGGACGTAGAATGTAATATGTGAGAGATGGATTGTAATGTATTTGAATCTTTAGTAATGCGCTTTTCTAAAGTATAGTTCAGTTGCTTTTCAGTATCATCACATATTAATTCTGTGGTATCATTTTTATTAACACTAGATATACTAATATCAGGGACAGAATCGATTGTAGATTGATGATCTGTGGCAGAGACAAAATCTTCAATAGTTGTATTATCTAATTTATAAGGAGGAGATGCAGTTGGTGGAGATACAGTATGTGAAGGGGTAGTATGAGCAGACGCAGCAGGTGATGGAAACATATTATTTGTAGAAGGCTGTTTCTCACTTCCGTATGGTACCACGGTAATGGAATTTTGATGCAAATGTTTTTTCGAATATGGGTTTTCAATGATAAAACTATTCGAATTGTGAGTCATATTAATATTATTGGTATCAAGTTTAGCAGAGGAATAATACTCCTTTGTACTATTGTAATTATGTTTTGTTAACTCATCTTCATTAGGAGACGTCATATCACTTGAATATTCTTCGTACGCAGAACTAGCTGAGACAGTAGCTGCACTAAACACAGAAGGGTCTTCTACTGGAATACGATGTTTCTCCTTCGTTGGCGATAGAATAGGTATCTCTGAAAGAACCATTATTGGAGAAGTAGTGCTTGAGATAGATGTGACACGAGAATGAGAACGAATTGGAGATTGTAACACAGATGTGTTGTTATTAATGACAATATTTCTCTTTGTATTATGACTGACTAACATTTCCATTGTTTCGTCTCCGATATCTTGTAAGGGGATCGAGAACCGTTTTGTATCTGAAGCTGAATCAATTTGCTTGGAACTTTTCAGAGAACCAATTGTGTATTCCATTTCGAAATCGATTTCTTTTAATAATGATTCCATAACGTCTTCTTTGGCACTAGACATAATATATAATTATTTTAAGTCTTGTTTTTTTCTTCTTATTATTGACTTAGATCTATAAAGCGGTTAAAATAAAATGGGAAGAGGTTGACTGAATTGGATTAATGAACGAATGCGATGCCTGCTTGTAAATTCGAATCACCTTAGATTTCTTAAAAGCAATGTAAAGTATTTTTTATAAGTATCAAGAATTCGAGAGTTCAAGAAATAGAAAGAGTTATGCAATTACAAAACAGAATGATTAAACTCCATACTGTAACCTGTCAATTGGATTCCGACAAGAGACTTTGATAACTAAATGTAGGTATCAACCAATAACAAACCTTGTAATATCAAAGTCTATACCTATAAACCACACAAGTTTATGTATGGAAAAGTTAATTGACTGTATAGATCTGGTTAGTAAATAAACAAACGGCCGCCTAAATAGTACGCTGTACATCCGAATCAGGATTCAATGTAAACATTGTATCCTAAACAGGATACGTGTTATTTACTTATCCGAAACAGGTAGTGGCCTTAATAGGTCACGTTTTACGGAAATTTTTCAGAAAAATCTAGGAGAAATAACACGGCACGTGATACAAAGTCACGTGTAAAATTTCTTCTGGGGAGCTCGTTCACAATGACACGTGTTTGTGCAATCACTTCTCTATGACCATGTATTTATATTTTATCGAGCCAGTTGAAAAAACAAACACCCATTCTAATCGCTGTGTAGCTAACATTATATTAACCCTCTTCAAACTTTTTGGAATAATTATCATCCAATTCAGAACCAAACGAGACATAATTCGTAGACTAATCACCTCGCAACTAGTATCATTACAGCCTCAGAGAGAGCCTTTATATGACAAATGTCAAGTAGCATATCTTACCTTATTGCATAATGTGCAATTGTTTTTTCGTGATCAAATATGCTCTAGTTCCTTGCTAAATATATTATAAACTACAGTATCTTTACACTCTTGCCAAGTGCCGTTTCATCACGATCACTTATACGAGTTGAAGCACATATCCAAAAAAACAAGTTTGTGATAAGCATACCAGGCTTTTTTTACCCTACTTTCTATATACTCAGTGAAAAAACAACAACTATAGATTCCACGAATCATATCATTTCACATTCATAACTCATATAGTCTTCCGCCTTAGCCATTATTACTATATTTTGCTATATTTTTCTTTCGTTTGTCAATTTTCGTTTTTATTTTTTCCAATCCCAATTTCCGAATATTGATAAAAGGAACAGAAAAAATTAAATTTTAAATTTCTAGACCAACGAAAACACAACTATAACCTTCTGAAAAACACTCTCTTTCCGTATCATCTACCATCTTTCCAGTGAGAAAACACACTTCTTCCAGTCATAAAAACACTTTTTATTGCACACAGTAGTCACAACCACTAATAGACGCCTACACTCACACTCACGTGCTTCTGTTACTCATCTCCTTAAGCTTCAATCGAAGAATAAAAGATTCCGCATCTCTTTTTTACAGCTTGGAAATATCCGTTATTTTCCTTTTTTTCCTCCCTCATTTCTAACCCATTTCCCCTTTTTCCTCTTTACTCTTTGTATTTTAATATCATTAATAATATTTGTCAATCATCACATCAATAATAATTTAATTAATACTTATACATTGTTTTTTTTTTTAACCCCCTTTTTTCGCATTGCATCCCAAATAGATTAAACCAAAGATTTCTAAGATTTTAAAAGACACACGTGAGAAAGGGACTTTAAATATATACTCAACTAAAATTTTTTTTTAAAAGAAAAAATTAAAAAAGAAGTTACAAAAGATACACACTCCTTAAAGACCTCTACCTCAAATATATATAGATACAATGGATGAAAATACACCATCGAAAGATGTCTTCAACAATAATAACCAAAACTCTAATACAAATTCGAACTCACTCGGAATAGCTGCCACTCCAACTACTACTGTGAACACCACTGCGTCTACTATTAATGGTGCTTCTATAGATGCAGATATTGATAGCTATCCATCTCAATCCAATGTACCCACTGTGACAGACCCAACTAGTATCGCCCCTACTTCAAATGCTAATCACAATGGATTACCTGATGTAATTCATCCTGGGATGACTATACCTATTTATGAAGATGAGAATCAAGGCTTATTGAGTTCATCCAATAACAATAGCAATAATAATTCCTCCTCTTCTGCTATGGATGGTAGATCACCTCAGAAACTTGGCTCCTATAGATCTAGAGCAGGCAAATTGTCAAATACCTTATCTAATTTATTACCTTCCATTAGTGCTAAATTACATCATTCTAAGAAAGGTTCAAAAAATAATATCTCCTCTTCAAGCAATAATATAGCATCCACATCTAATAATACAAACTCTAATAATAATAATAATAACCATAATAATAATAATAATGCATCAAACACAAGTAGTAATGACTCAAACAGTCTGCATAGTTCAGACTCAATAGACAATAATAATATTAATAACCACAACACTAATAACAATACTAATAGTAATAATAATAATAACTTTTCCTCCTTTAATGCCTCAAATTTCCCATTATTTAAAAGCAATAATAAAAACAATATGACTAAGACTAGTGTCCCCACCTTTGGAGGTATTCCAATAGATATTCATAGTGGTTCAACTAATAACACTTCTAATAATAGCAATTTCAATAGTACCAATTCGTATAATAGTTATTCACAAAATATAAACAGCAATAACCATTTATCTACTTCTCAAGATTTCGTTGATGGATTGATTCACTTTCCGGATTCGACCAATTCTTATCAACCACGTACTTCAAATGATTCATTTACGAGAACTTCAATGTCGAATAGCATTTCAAATACAAATAGTAATTCAAATTCAAATTCTAATAATTTAATGTCTCAATTATCAAGAACAAGAAATAATACTATTTCGTCACAATTATCTGCTATTTCTTCAATTGCACCTTCACAAACTCCAAGTATGTTATGGCAAACAAATACAAACACAACTACAAATAATAATAATGATCCATCTTACCAAATTCTACAGCAATTTAATGGTACTTCATTGAATGATACCACTCTAATTCCTCAAGATTTCCCTTCCTTTGATACCACAAATAATAACAATGGCAATAATGCTAATAATAATAATAATAATAATAATAATAATAGTAATAGTAATAGTAATAGTAATAGTAATAATAATAATAACAACATCCATAACACCAGTCCAAATAATAATTTAAGAGCAAATATAAATCATACAAATAGTTTAAGTGGGTTATCCTTATGGCCAAATCCAAGGCAAAGATCTCAGTCAAATGCTTCAAGCATTTACACTGATGCTCAAATGTTTGAACAACAATCATCGGTACCAACTACCAATAATCAACCAAATTTAACTAATGGAACTGTTTCAAGACAAAGAGCAGCCACTAACTATACAATCCCAATTGTTCAAGAAATTCCATCTGTTATTGATGACATTGATCCTAGAGCCATTAATTGGGTTAGTACTGATAAAAATGTTCCCTTTATTAATCAAATCACTACACTTTTACCCACAAATACTATTTCAATTTCAAATATTTTTTCTTTACAACAACAACAGCTGCAATTGGCTAATGCAATTAACTTAACAAGCACCTCTTTAGTAACTTTATGTTCTAAATATGGTAATGTTATTACTGCAAGAACTTTGAGTGGATTAAATATGGCTTTAGTAGAATTCGATACCGTGGAAAGTGCTGCAAGGGCTCTTGATGATTTACAAAATAAGGAAGTTTCAATGATCGGAGCTCCAAGTACTGTTTGTTTTGCTAAAATTCTGCCAATGCACCAACAACAATCAAACTTGGGTGTACCAAATTCTTCCGTCCCTTTAAACAGCTCATTATTAAATAATGAAATGTTACCACAAACATTATTGCAAGAACAATTATATAGCGGTGCTCTAAGTTTCCAGCAACAGGGTGGTGCATCTATCCCAGTTTTCAATTCTCAGCAACAGACACAACAAACACAACATTCTACTATGCATTCAAACTCAATTTCGATCCCAAGTCATAATCATTCAAACAACAGTAATAACAACAACAATAACATGAATCAAATTCAATCAAATGAAAAAGAACAATGCCCATTCCCATTACCTCCTCCTAACATTATTCATCAAAAAGATATTGTCAAGGAAATTGTTAATTCCTTCGAAATTGACTTTAATAAATCTCAGACAATCCATATCTTAATGAATGCATTTTCAAATACCCCAACCGCAAATATCAATGATTTCGGTCCTTTACCTGATCCATTAAATACAAGAGACTTCGATTCACCAAAATTAAGAGAATTAAGAAAAAATATTGATGCAAATCAAATTAATGATATTGAAATTGAACAATTAGCTATGGCAATGCTAAATGAACTACCTGAATTAAGTTCCGATTATATTGGTAATACTATTGTGCAAAAGTTATTTGAGCATTCTTCGGACATCATTAAGGATATTATGCTAAGAAAAACAAATAAATATTTAACTTCAATGGGTGTTCATAAAAATGGTACTTGGGCGTGCCAAAAGATGATTACAATGGCAAGAACTCCTAGACAAAAGATGCTAGTTGGTACAGGTGTGGAGGCTTATTGTACTCCTTTATTTAATGATCAATTCGGTAATTATGTTATTCAATGTGTTTTAAAATATGGCTTTCCATGGAATAATTTTATATTTGAAAGCATTGTTACTAATTTCTGGACAATATCCCAAAACAGGTATGGTGCAAGAGCTGTTAGAGCATGTCTTGAGGCTCATGATATAGTCACAACTGAACAAACGCTAGTATTGAGTGCAATGATTATTTTGTACGCTGAATATTTAACAACAAATACTAATGGTACTTTATTAGTAACTTGGTTTCTAGACACCTGCATATTACCACATAGACATACAATCTTGGCCAAAAAAATAGTTCCGAACATTGTCGAGTTATGTTGTCATAGATTAGCTTCATTAACGGTGTTGAAGATTTTAAATTTTAGAGGTGATGATGAGGCTAGAAATACAATTTTAAATTCAATCTTTGGCCCTATCAGTGATGAAGAGGAGGATCCTCCAAAATTATTAAATAATATCTTAAGTGATACAAATTATGGTCCAACTTTTGTTTACAAGGTATTATCAATGCCCTTATTGGAAGGCGATGTTAGATTTCATGTGATTAAACAGGTTCGTAAGATTTTACCAGATTGTAAAGCTGCACAACACCATCGCCGTTTAATGGAAGAAGTTGGATTAGCACAGTTAAATAATGGTATGTCACAAAACGGACAACCTAAACACCGTGTTAGCATGTCACATGTTTTTAATCATGATAACAATAAACATATGAGACATTTGTCTGTATCAAGTGTTAGAAGCAGTAACTCAAGGCAAACTGCTCCCTTATCTAATGCTTCGACAACTAATACTAATACCATTAGTACTGGTGGCCAGCATCCACCAGTATCTTTAAATGGCCAACCAGCTAATAATATGATTCCTGGTACCAGTTCTACACCGGTTACTCAGGGTAAACAAAACCCCCCTCAACCATATAATATGAATTATATGAATTATCCAGGTGTGTTTCCAAACTCTTATGTAAATACTTCCAATGGTCCTAATTCTACCAATGTCCCAGGGACTTTCAATATCAATGATGATTTAACATCCCAATTCGATATGCTAAGTGTAAACAATAACGATACCCGTGTTTCTTTACCTCAAATTACTATTAATAATAATTTAAATAGTAGTGGTACTGGGCTGAATAACATTCCTGATAATACCCCTACCAATTCAACTTCAACTACTACTGGTAATTCCAACAATGGAAATCCAACATCATACCAAACTTTTGGCTTTTAATGTATTTATAATTTATTTTATTTTCTATTTTCTATTTTCTTAGTTTTTAATTTTCTAACGATAATTTTTAATCCTCTTTCAATATTATACATGTTTCTTTTCTCCCCTAAAATACCATCAGATATTTTAGGATATTATTTTTCAAAACTATTTTTTTCTTCATTTCTATTTTATTTTATATCAGGTGTACTTTACTTTTACACCGTCAAACTACAATGATTACACAGCCTTTTATTACCTAGATTTATATATAACATCTACATAACATAGAGCAATGATCTTATATAATACCTAATTATATAAAATATAAACTTACAATATTAAATTTTTCCTATGTTGTTTAACTTTTATGATAATGATTAATAGACTGAATTAATGTTTTAGATATCAGAAAATCAAGATTCAATTAATGTTGTATCACTACTATTTTCTTAGACATATTTTTTTGAATTCACCCTTATTCTTATACCAAGATGCATTAATTTGAAACTGCTGTTACTATAAGCATTATCTTCCAATTATAATATACATCTGTTTTCATTTTCCATTCTTCTTGAAGTCCGTCCGAAGCGATAATACACAAAATACTTCCTGGTAATAAACCCTTCGGACAAGAGTTATAAAGTATCCTAACCAGGGATTGCTCTATTGAACAATATAAGAATCTCAAAGTTAAAGACGGTGTATTTGAATTGCAGAACAAGTTGTTTTGTAACACTAAACGACCCCATTAAGTACTATATTATTATAGTATACATTTATACACTAATATATTATTTCACACCGTGGTTTGCTCTTTCCATTTTTTCAATCTATTATATTTCACTTTATCTAAAGTTAGATAATTGATACGTATTTTTGTTCTAAATACTCTCCTCGATAATAAGAAGACTCTTTTCGAATTTGTTCAAATTATAGTGAGAAGTACATATCAAATTCTCGAATTTCCTTCGTATTTATTTCTTTTTTTTTCTGTTATTCTAGATTAGAAGAATCATACTGTAATATATTACTAATACAAAAAAAGTCACAGTTTATAATTACAGAATCAAATATCAAACATAAAATGGATGCAAATTCAAACAATAGTCCTTCACAATATGTAGGCCTACCTCCTGTTTGGACTAGTGAGCGTATGTCTCCTAATCTAAATGCAACTGGTTTAGGTATTAGTACTACTACTAATAATAATAACAGCAACAATAATACTTATCCTAATTCTATGATTAATAATAACCCTACAAGTAATATCACTAATCCAAGCAATGAAAGCTCAAATATCAATGACAATAATAATATTCCGACTACTAATACTGGATCACCTTTTATTAATCTACCATTACAGAGTTCTACCTTAGAGGCAACTCGAAACGAGGGAACTCTAAACCAGCCAATCTTTTATAACTCTTCAAACTTAGAGTCACTGCACAGTAGTGAAATTTTAGAAAGAAGAGAACAGAGTGAACTTACCCATGCGAGAGTTTTCGTATCAAATATTGTTGAAACAAGACTAAATGCCGATTTAAGTACATTAGAATTAAACTCAACTGATTTGGTTCAGCTTGATCTATTCGAAAGCACATTACAAACCAAAGTACAAGAATATCTAACAGCTGTAGAAAAGAGAAGATTCACAATATCTGATGAAATTGAAGTTAATATTAAAATGCTTAAGAAACTTCGATATTCAGATTCTCAACAAGGAATTAATTTGTTAAACAGATTGCATAAAATGAAAATAAAGGCCATAGAAACTGAATCAAGAGAGTTACAAGAATTAAGATTAAAATTTCTAAGGATAATTGAAGAATATAAAAAAGCAATGATATCTTATTCAACGTCAAAAATTACAAACACTCCTCTGAGTAACCCAACTCCAGAGTTCCAAAAGTATCTGGAAAATTTGAATACCGAACAAACGTTAGGACCCTCTGAAGGTTATGTGGAAATGCTATCTATCTCAAGGAAGTTCCTAAATAATTTACTTTTGGAGTCCAAAGGTCATAACCCAAATGTTATGTTTAATAATGTGACCAATACGATCAATATTAGCAGCACTGTATTTCCATTAAGTAAGTTACCAATCGAAATTTTACAAATGGTATTAGATAGATTGAATAATAAAATTGATATCTTTAATATGCTATCCGTTTCCAAATTATGGGCCCAATTAATAGTAAAAATTATTTATTACAGACCACATATTAATAAAAAGAGCCAATTAGATTCGTTTATGGAAACAATGAAATTATCCAAAGAACAAACAGTATTTGATTACAGATCGATGATCAAGAGATTAAATTTCTCTTTTGTCGGTGATTATTTAAGAGATGATCAGCTCTACAATTTTGTGGGCTGTAAAAATTTAGAGAGATTGACTTTAGTTTTCTGTAAACATGTTACTAGTGAGTCTGTCTCAGCCGTTCTAAAAGATTGCAAATATCTTCAAAGTGTTGATATTACGGGAGTAAAAGAAATTTCAGATAATATTTTTAATACGTTGGCTAATAATTGTCCGCGTATTCAAGGCTTTTACGTTCCGCAAGCAAGAATTGTTTCGCAAAGGGCTTTAAGCAATTTTATTTCTCATGCACCAATCCTAAAAAGGGTAAAAATCACTGCTTGTAATGATATGTGTGATGACCTGGTAGAGCTAATGGCAAAATCATGCCCTATGCTAGTTGAAATTGATATTACCTCCAGCCCAGAAGTTCATGATGAAAGTTTATTAAAGTTGTTTACAAAATTAGAGCAATTAAGAGAGTTTAGAGTAACTCACAATACTAACGTTTCAGACAAGCTATTCATTGACATAGCTAAAAATGTCGATCAGTTACCAGCATTAAGACTTTTGGATTTATCCGGCTGTGAAAATATAACAGATAGAACTGTTGAAAGAGTTGTAGCATTATCTCCTAAATTGAGAAATGTATTTTTAGGAAAGTGTAATAGAATCACAGATTTGTCCTTGTCCCATTTATCCAGATTGGGTAAGAATTTGCAGACAGTTCATTTTGGACATTGCTTTAATATTACAGATCAAGGTGTTCGTATATTAATCCAATCGTGCCCAAGAATCCAATATGTTGATTTTGCTTGTTGCACAAATTTAACTAATCGTACTCTTTATGAGTTGGCAGATTTAACAAGGCTTAAGAGAATAGGTTTGGTGAAATGCTCCCAAATGACCGATGAAGGTTTATTGAACATGATATCATTACGTGGTAGACATGATACATTAGAAAGAGTGCATCTATCGTATTGTTCAAACTTAACTATTTATCCGATTTATGAGCTATTAATGGCATGCCCTAAATTATCACATTTATCATTAACAGCAGTCCCTTCCTTTTTACGTCCTGACATTACAGCATTTTGTAGACCTGCTCCTGCAGACTTCAGTGACAACCAGAGACAAATATTTTGTGTATTTTCTGGTAAAGGAGTTCAGAAGTTACGCCATTACTTAATGACATTGACGACACCAACCAATGGCCCTCAAACTGACATTAAGGATGTTTTAACGAAGTACATTATTTCAAAAGATCTCGTATTAGAAGGGGAGTCAATTGAAGATTGTGTTTATAGAATAACAAGAGATTTAAATCGTAACTCAGGAGCTATTTTAGCAGCAACGGGTTTGGCACAAATGAACGGTAACAATAATTTTTCCTTCCAAGATATTGATTTCACAAGACTAGATACTGTCTTCTCCTGGTATGATGATCGCTTCAATGGCGACAAACTTACTACAGCTGAAGTGGATAAACTCATAACAAGTGTTGATAAAAAATTTTGTGAAGATCCATTCGATGAAGAATATGATGATACTGATGGGACCATTGCCCCTGGTGCCAATTCCAATCTAAATCATGATCTTTGCCAAGTAGTTAGAAAATATCATGAGCTGGATGACCGCGTCGATGATTTTGAGGTAAATGTCGCCAGTTTAGCAAGGGTCCAATTTCAATTTACAGGCTTTTTATTGCATGAAATGGCACAGATACACCATCAAATGTTAGAACTTAACCGTCATATTGTCACAATCCAGAATAATACTACCAATTTAGGGGTAGAAGATGATATAAAGGGTGTTGGTATATGGAGAATGCTATTCACGGATAAATTTTTGGAACTTTTAAACAAGTATAAATTTTCAACAGTAGTATTAAGGTTATATTTACGAGAAAGCATTACTGTACTAACTAGACAAAGAGAAATTTATTTAAATCAACAACGAACCGAATGGGGCGATAATATTAATGCTGCTAATGGACCTAATATCGATAATAATACCAATGCAGAGAGTAGTACAGGTGAGCAGTCAACAAGTTCTCTCAATGGTAACTTTAATGAAAATCCTCAAGAAAATGATGTAGAAGTTAATGGACAATTTAATGGCATATTCCCTATTTTACCGGGCGTAACAAGAAATACACCATTGCAAATTCAAAATACCCCTCTTACAGGACCTGGGATACGGACAGATACTGAAGGAGATATGCCTACAAATTCGAGTGAGCCGAACACAGCTACTAATTCTGCCGGAACGGATAATAATAGAGGCGACGGGAATGCAATTGATGAAGATGGTGACATGATAAATATTGAGGATTAACATAACACATTTACTTAACTTATTTTGTTTGCATATTTAATTTTTATACTCATTCTTATTTTTAGCATCTTTTCTTTTATAAAACATTAATAATGGTTGTTTTTACTTGACTAATTTTTAAAATTTATTAATTCATACTCAAGCATCTGAACTGTGTTATTTTAGATATTTTTTCCATCTTCTAACTACAATTTTTATATATGATTACTAGTGTTATTACACACATTTGCATCATTCGTGTCGCCAATTAGCGCTGTCATCTTTAATTAGAAGTGGAATTTTCCTTTATAGGAAAATTAAATCCGGGTAAAGGTTTCGGGTTTTGGCATGCAAGTTTACATTGTGTTTCAATTTATGATGATCTTATAATAAATGGAATTGATCACAGAGTTTTAATGTTATTAAAAAATCACACTGGAAAGTCAAAGCATTATAGGACTGTACTACTAGACACGCGTTATATTATTGCATTTTGGCAACTTTCAGATTAAATTCAGAAATTTTTCTACCCGAGCAGGCACATTGCTGTAAACAAAAGAAGATAAGGTAATTGTAACGCTTAACTTTGAAAAATTACTAGTTGTCTAATAATATATCAACTGTAGATATTGTTTCTTATTTCTATTATTTGATCATATTCGCTAGTGTGTTGACAATGATGGATGGTTTAAGTTATGATGAGAAGCTGTATTCTGGATCATCGACTCCAGTGATGAAAGCAATTAAAGAAGAAGATATATCAGCTTCTCCTGAAAAATTATATAATACACCACCATCTAAAGATCCTAATAAGTCATTCACATCGATTAACGAGGATATTCCTGTTCAACCGAGGCCACTTTTCACATCGCCTACATACTCTAGGCCAAACTCAGCCTTTTACGCATCCAAAGAGGGGAATAACTCAAGTTCTAGTATAATATACAATCCAACATTTACATTTGGAGATACTGAAACAGCTGGTTCTGTAGCAATATCAGCATCCGAAACACCAAAAAATGGCAATATATTCAATCCTGGGACCGTAACGCCGCCACGTCAGCCATGTTCACCTGCAACCTTAGGGGAAGAGCGAAGACAATCATTAAAGTATATACCAAATCCACAATTAGCTCCTCCAACATCTAGGTCAAGATCTCCTGTCAGATCTCATTCTCCAGACCATACTAGCACTAGAAATAAAAGAAGCTCATTAATATTCGAAACGCCGTTTACTTTAGGTTCGGCAGGTACTACTAACCAAAACACACCACCATCTTCAGCAACTAGGACATCATTTCGTAAAGGTCATAGGTACAAGCATTCCTCGGTATCTATGAATTTCTTTCAAGAACCTGAAATTAAAATTCCATTGAATATAGCTAAATCGTTACCAATTCCAGATTTCCATGATTTGATGCAAAACCTTGTTTGGCCAAAAGCCCATTTTCAATTTCTTTTGACAATACTTCAAATAATACTTTGCTTGGCAATATTTCAATTAGGTCACTCTAAAGAATGGACTAATTTTACGACTCTATCACATTTCATTACATATGATATTCTTGGTTCAGTTGCTATAATTTTAGTGGAAAATCTATCTCAGTTTGAGGTATGGTCAACAGGAACATTAACCTTTCCATTAGGCTTAAATAGAATTGATGTTCTTATAAGTTTTGCATTGGCTGTATCATTATGTTTTGTTGGACTAGATCTATTATTCCATATTGCTGAAGAATTTATCGTGTCATTGGTTGAGTCTAATAATCATGAAGAAATAGCAACTAATATCCCACACTCTCACCACTCCAAGTCTGGTTCTACATTATCTCTATTTTCAAGTCCGAATGATTTTAAATTATGGTACGTTACGTTATTCATTAACCTGATATTGTCCAGTTTGACATTGTACAAAATCTTTTATACTAATAAAAACTCTAGATTGAAAACGAAAAATCCAATTATTACGATCACCTATACGATATATTTGTTTTTTTATCCAATTTTCAATACATTATCAGGTGCATGCGATTATATCAGTATATTTGTATTAGCAATTTTTATTTTGGCTCATGGACTGACAATTGCTCAATGGACCTCAACAATTATATTAATGGGATTTTCTACTACTGCCTTACCTGCATCTACTCTATTGCATGATCCTAGAAATGATAAGATAAAACATGAACAGGAATCTGAACAAAAAATTACTACTATTGTTAGAAATAAATCGATTAATAGTTTACCTGTGGCCATTAAAAAAAAGAGTAAGACTGGCCAATTATCTAACTTAAAATTAAATAATAGTAATAATAATAATATCAGCACTACAGGTAGATTTTCATCATTTTCGTTTTGGAGAAAGCAACTCTCAAGCAATGAAGAATGTTCTATCTTAAAATCTGTATTAAAGGACCAAATTGAAAGCATCCAAGATTTTCAAAACAAATGTTATATTGATTACGACAGAATGATGATATGCAAAGTTAATTTTGATTTATATATTGTGTTGATCAAGCTAGCATTAAGTGGTGGCTCAAATGAAGATGAATTAAAATTAAGATTAGCAATCGAAAAATTAATTAATAAGCTGCTGACACTTCTGAGACAACAATAGAAATTGATAGAATATAGTATATATCAGAATTACTCATTTGTCTATAAACGCATATTTGATATAACTGATCTTTTATAGAATATAGGTACTGTAGTATATCATATAAAAGTAATCTTTTTATATTTTTTTGCGATAGTAAATTTGATTTTTAATTAAAATAGTAATTATGCATACATAATATATAACTTAGCTGCAACCAATAAATAACTAAAAAAAAGTTCGTAATATAAAAGAATGTAATAAAAATTTAAAATGATAGTATATGAAATGATGTTTAAGTCAAGGAATATTATTATAAGTGCAATATATTTTCGTAAATTCTTCAAATCCTTCAGATAAGCTAACGGGTATCATAAGAATATATTCATGACATGTTCCGGTCCCCAGAGAATGTATGCATAAGTTTTTCTTCTCTGATTTTACCTGTCCTATCAATCGATGGCCAATTACCCCAATTAGGCAATCTTAATAGCACACATGTTGCATTATCAGCGTCCCTTCCACCAATGGCGTATACATATTTAATAATCTCATCGGTGATATATTGAGGTGTCGCTGTCTTTAAACCACGATTATTTACAGTTGAAGTGATTAAATCAACTAATTCCTGATCAGGTATGACATTATACACCCCATCAGAAATTAATATAATAAAACATTCATCACCTCCAAATTGTAGTTTTGACTTTTCAGAATGTGGTAAATCAATAGTAGGGCCAATTAAATAGGAGTACAGCTCTGGTTCAGCAGACAATCCTTTATTCTTGGCAATAATATCACCAAACGATCTCGTATTAGCAAATGTATCCAAAAAGCGTTTATCACCGAATGAATCAGTTTCTACTTCTGGTTCAATTATTGGAGCAGTCTTCATTTTGGCAATAGATAAATTTTTTCTTTTCTCAGGTTGTTTATATAGTCTTTTAATTTCTCTCTCTGATGAGGCATTATGAGGTTTTGATAAACTATGGGCAATACCATTTGAATCACAAATTATTGCTTTTGAATCTCCAATCTGAGTTACTACCAATTTCAAAAGGGAGGTTGGCCTTACAATAAAGGAATCATCATGAATAACCGATCTATTGGATTGGATATCGAAGGGTGTCAGAAAAATTGAAGTTGCAGTAGAACCACCAGGAAACTGTTCAAATTGATCATAAATATTTTGATTGATATTCGTGACGCTTCCATGCCTCTTGTGTCCACAACATTCTTCTAAGTCAAATTTTAAGTACGTGTAGTAGAATCTTAATCTTTGATATTCAGTTAATAGACTTGTCTTATCAATAATATTACCATATTTGTCAAAAATCATCCTAGATCCTATTGGAGATTCTGCCCAAGTGGAATTTGAATTCTTTTCTTTCCCCTTATCAGCAAATAACACCAGATCTATTTTAGTATTACAATGTTTTATATATTTATCATAAAATTTGAACCTATTTTTATACAATACCTCCCAATATTCTCCCCCTACTATATCCTTATATTCTTTTAATAAATCAAAGAATTTCTTCTTGGTTGGTAATTCAGTTGATAAACGCAAATGAAGTTTCTCTGCCAACAATTTAGAAACTCTGCCTTCGCCACCATGACCATCAAATACTGAAAGGTTTAAAATTCTATTATTTTTAAAGATATCGTTGTTTTTTGATTTTCCTGTTCTCATAATATCTACATCTTGTTGAAGCGAAGGGAATGAGATGATATTACATGAATATGCATCCTCATTATACAACCTGTTGATCCTACTTGTTGAATGACCTAATAAGTTAGGGAACTTCTTTAAATTTAATTTTAATAACATATTACTATTGACCTTCTTGCTATTATTCACAGCTGTTTCTTTTTTTGCTCCTGCTGAAACCTTCTGTAGGGTTTGATTTTGGAAAATAGCAGGTCGTAAAAGTAAATAGGGTCTAGTCACACTAGTCACAGAATTCATTTTTGCTCTTCTAACCTCCTTGATTAAAAAACACTACTTTGTTAGCATTTATTCTCAACTAACGTGTTTTTTACAGATATAATTATTGTTTAGTAGATGCCTATAAAGTATGGTGATGAGCCTTTTCTGGAATTATAACCCCGCCGGGGCCCTTAATACTTGGGGTAAATCAACAGATAAAAAGATAACGTTATTTCAGAGAAATGAAGCAATTGCAAGAACAGAACCAAAAAGAATAAACGCTTGTCACGCATATCTAGGTGTATATATATATTGAATTCACAAGAATATCAACTTTTCACACTGGAAAATGGATGAAATCCGCGATAAATTAAGCTTAGCTATCAGAATTGCGCTTTTGGCTTTAGATCCCAAAGAAAGTGAAATTAGGATTTGGAAAATACAAAATTGGGAGTCTAAGGATGGTAATAACCAGGTAGAAACTACTTTATTAGCCGGTACTGATTTGTTTGTTAGTGTTATTGGTCTTAATATAAATGATGGAAAACAATGCATTCTTTCGTTATTCCTCGGAGAAGCCAAAGATAATAAATCTCTAGGCCAAGGTGTTTTGGATTACAAAGATGATTTAAAATTAGACCAAGAAAAATTTCCAGTCTCTATAATAAACTATTTACACAACAAGAGACATTCTGATATTATTGACATTGTAAGAAAGAAACTTCAATTGAAAGAAAATCATTCCTTACCTAAACTAGAAGAGCATGAATACATGAAGAGGGCATTAACTCCAGGTGTTACTGACCCAAAGATATCAATTTCCAAAGATCAGCAAGGATTACCGCGCACCACCAATTCATCAGGTAATCCACCAGATATGCCTGACTTTGATGATGAATATGAAATGTTAGGCGGAAAGAACCCCAGTCAACAGAATCCTTACCCTGGCTTGAATATTGCACAGCCCCAAGCAAGCGGGTATGGTCAAAAAGATTTATACCCTACTGGAGAGCGTATTCCAAATCTTTTAGATCCACTAGCTACCTCTCGTCCTTCAAATAATGGTATTATGGGACCTGGCTCAGGTGGAATGTCATTTGATCCATTAAGAGATTTCCAAAGACAACAAGATGATGCTAATAGCCAAGGTAACGTTGGACGGATGCCAGGAGCACGCTGGTCAGACCCATTTGGCAAAGGAAATCCAGGTGGCGGTGCATTTGGATCCAGTGGATTTGGCTCTGGTGGGTTTAGACCTGGAGAATTTGGACCCGGAGGATTTATTTAATGAAAGATTTTTTTGGTATTTATCGCTACTTTGTTTCGATTACCCTTAAAATATATACGTTTTTATATTTATAATTTAATGATGTAAGTTTGATTTGAAATAAGAATCCAAAAATATGTCTAAGAAATAGGAAACTGCATATATAGCATTGAGACCAGTTCTGAACTCGTTTAACGTGCACTGTGTATTTAGGGTAAGGCAAAAACGATGGTGCATTGAACAATTTTGTTTCTGAAATTTGGAAATGGACTTTACGGGACTTGGAGAATTTCAGATCGAAATAAACAGGACATTGCCAGAATTTATTATGAAACAACATAAAAAAAACAAACCAATTACCATATTTACAAAATATACCAATTTGAATCCTCTGGCTTAGAAACCTTTAAATTATTTCCTTAACTGTTTTTGAAACTCATTTGCTCGAGAATTTGTGCGAAAGTTACCCTGATCAATATAACACCTTGTAAGAATTAAGTGAATTTAATAAAACAAATCACTATTGTATCGTAAAGCATACTTATAATATATATATTGCAAATTTAAGATAATTGTTCAAACAATTCTAACCTTTTACTGAACACCTCATAGCATTCTCATTAAACATATAATATAATGCTCCTCTTTAGCGTATTAGGGACAATTCTTGCCCTGATATGCTCAGGAACCATGATTAACCGGTACTTTTCCTTTAAGAAACATAGACACACCGAACCACTAGTACTAAGTGTACTACTAGTTAATATGCTATTACTATTATCTACAGCTTGGCTCTTCCCTTCTGATATATTTTCTACTGCTGTAAAAAATAAATCTGATGGTGATGAATTTACAAATTCTACTACTACGCTGATGACCATATCTAATGAAAAATCTTCACTTGTGAAACGTATGATACAAAATAACATAACATCTGGAAACTCAATAGAACAGTTGACCAATATTTTGACAAATCTGGATATTAATGATGCTATAATAGACGAATCATCAAGCTTTCGATCGGAATGGCTATTTATTTATTGGTTAGAGTTTATTATTTGCTGGTTAATTATACCTTTATTAATTTCTTATGTGGGATTGAAATATTCAGTTCCAGAAACATTTAGACGTCAAAGATTTTCTAAAGCTTTAATGCATAATATTAAATTTTATTCCCTATGCTTCATTGGATTATTAGCGGGTCTTTTCTATCTACTATTATCATCAAACCATTCTGTTACAATTAAAACGATTAAGCCTCTTCTAATTTCACTATCACATTTATACTCTCTATCGTTCACTTTAATATTATTATCTACTGGTATAGTACTTTTACCAAAAGATTTAATTGCGCAAGTTAGAGACTCCACACATCAATCAAATAACAAATTGTTTGTTGCACTATCAAAGACAAATGAAGATTTAAATGATGCCCAATTAAATATGATAGATTTTGCTCGTGAAATCTTGAATACCCCAGATTCACAAATAGGTGACATTTCATTTAATCATACTTTACAATTATGCAAATTTGAAATTCAGAATTTATTAAGAACTCTCAAAAATTTACCATCACAATCAATACCAACTATTTCAAATTCAATTGAAATATCAACTATAACAACTTTTGATAAATTGAATAATAAATTTAATAAATTCTTAAACGAGTATTATAATTTCTTATATGCAGAAGCTTATTCAGATTCTATTATTCACCAATTGGCCAAATCAGAATCAACACCAAATATATTTATTAAATTTATGAAATTTTTTGTTGGACTATTATCAACTATACTAAGTATATTATTATTCTTCTTAGAATTATTTCCAACTAGATGGGCCCATGGCTGGATCTTCAATGGCACGGCATGGTTTAATTTTTTCTTTGAATTGATTATTTTATCATACGCGATATTAACTTCCTTATATGCTATGAGTAAGTTCAAGTTTAATAATTTACATTTAATTCCAAATGGTCAAAGTAATCCCATAAACGCATTATACTATTCTTTATATTCTTCAAGATTATTATTTCCTTTGTGTTTTAATTTAATGACAATGATACCAAATTCAACATCAAATATAAAGAGTAGTTTCGAAACAACTTTATATGAAGATTTAACTTTTATTCCTTTAGTAAATTTCCTAAATAAATATCTACCAATAGTATTTATGATAATAATTCCATTAAGTTATAAATATGACTTAAAATCGAAGTTACTAATTAAAATCTTAGGAGAGGAATATTATTACTTATTCTTTGGCATGATGCTGTATGAACCAGTTTCTGAAATTCGTGGTAATGAAGAAATGGAGTCTGGAATGGGCTTGTTTTCATCAAGCACTAACTCTCGTGGAATTAATAATGATAATACAAATGTCAATAATAGCTCTCGTTCAAGAATTAATCAAGATTATGAATATTCACTACAAGATGGTAGATATCTATTTGAGAGAGCTTCAACTCATTATAGTCTACTTGATAACGAAGCAAACAGTACTGCAAACACTTTTTTAAATGATAGTAGTTTCCTAGATGATAGTAACAACAATAACAATCTGATATAGGGAACGATAGTACTTCTTTTATTCATTTTTTCCATATCTCTTTGAACTTCTCATTCACCTCCCAGCATTGGTCTTAACTTTAAGCTATTTCCCTTTCTTACATTCTGACTATACATTCTATATCGACCTTATATAAACCTTCAACCATAGACATATCTATATATTATTATTATTAACTACTAATCTAAAACATCTCAAGAACAAGGTTGATTGCATTTTTTTGGATCTATATTTTCTGTACCGTCTTTTTCTCATATTAGTAAATGTTTACGTTCTATTATTTTCGGATAGGAAAATGAGATGACGTAGACAATGCTAATAACAAACATTAGGGAAATACTTTGTTGGATCTAAATATATTAAAGTTTCAAATCTGGAGAACAACGGAGTTTCTTGAATAAACATACTCTGAATTCAATTGACAATTATTTAACTGATATAGATTACTAGAAAGCAATAGATGCATTTGTTTTGGCTATCTTACTAAGAAATACAAGCAAAGCAGTAAAACATATCATTATTTGATTAGACAGTCTTTCGTTTTTATACATATATTGCCAATAAACTACATTAAAAAGAAATATAAAATAAAAGATAAATAAATAAATGAACTTAAGAATTGATGATCTGCTAGGCCTTATTTACGTATCAGCATGGTCTATTTCAATGTACCCACCAATCATAAAGAATTGGAAATGTAACTCAAGCAGTGCTATCTCTATCGATTTTGTATTATTAAATGCCGCCGGCTATTTTTATTTATTAACTTCCTTAATATTACAAGTGTATTTTTGGATTCCTGTTAGTACAGAGCTTTTGAATACTGAGCAGCAATTATTGAAACCTAAAGTCTCTGTACTTGACATTATATATTGTAGTAATGGGTTTATTATGACTGTTGTTTTACTAACCCAAGTCGTATGGGGTAGAAAATTATGGAATTTTTTAAAGGATAAGAAGAGAAGGATGACTAATTTCTTTCATAAATTGTTATGCCTTTCTATTTTTTGTTTCACGTTTATCACTTTCCAGTATATATATAACAATATTAAGAACGGTTGGTCAAATTCAGAAACCTTATCATATTGTAATCAATTATTTCTAATGAAAATTTCAATGTCATTAGTTAAGTATATCCCACAAGTAACATATAATTATAATCGAAAATCAATGAAAGGCTATGCTATCCAAGGTGTATTTTTAGATACGATAGGGGGTGTTGCATCATTAGCTCAATTAGTTGTTCAGTTACAAAGAGATCAAAATTTCAGTTTTTTAGTGTTTATCACTAATTTTGGGAAAATAGGCCTCGGTTTAGTGACGTTGGTATTTAATTTCATTTTTATTTCACAATGGATGATTTATGAGAGTTAAGTAAATATAGATAATTATTCAATACTTTGATAGCTTAAAATCTTCTACAGCCTATTTAAGATATAATTATTTCTATATATATAATATAGTAAAAGTGACATATGTTATTACATGATACGAAATATAGAATACTATGTATTACAAAATTATAGAATAAAAAAAAATTGAGGAAATAAAAATGAATACTACACAGGATAAGAAGAATGTTTTTTTAAGGGATTTGGTACTTTATTTATTTTAAATTTAAATTAAAATAATAGAAGAAAAATTGCAGCTTTATAATCTAGTAAAAATAATACAAAAACTGGGAGAAGTGTACATTGCTGAAATAAAATAAAAAATATTAACAAATAATCTTGAAAACTAACAACCAATTGTTTATTATATGTTAGTAAATTCAATGGCATAATTTCAATGAGGTTAGCACGAGTGCAACTATTAGTTAACATTCCATTAAAGACAGATTTAAAATAATGACGGTATAATTCAGATAGATTTTTATAATAAATCGAATAATTTATAGCGAATATATATTAGAACGACAAAGAAAGAGTAATCTGGTCGTTCTAACGTAATTAGGAAAATAAAAGGAATAATTATAAGGTAAAATAAAAATAAAAATTAGAAGCAGTTTTTTTAAAAAAAAGATATGTTAATAATAATATCAATGGCAATATTCTAAAATAATGATAAAAGGAGAAATGAAAAGAGAAACAAAAAAGTATTTGAATATTTAAAGTATATGTAACATTTTTAGGTATCGTCATATTATAGTTTAAGATTTTATAGTTACTGTTGAATAGGGGTTTCTTCTTCTGGTTTTTCATGAGAACGATTTTTATATTTCTTTTTGACAACAAACGTTTCAGTTAATGCGTCATTATCAACAAACCAAGATACACGGCCAGCTGCACCTTCATTAACAATTGAACTTGGAAGACCTTTTTCTGGTCTTTCCATAATGGTTTTAATAACTGGGGCTTTAGTTGCACCTTCAACAACAAATGCTACTCTATTTGAATGACAGATAACTGGAATTGTCAAAGAAATTCTCTTCGACGGACCACTTGGAGCACCTTCAACAGGAATAACCCATGCTAAGTTCTCTCTTAAACTTTCTTGGAAATTTGGGAATAATGATGCAATATGGCCATCAGGTGCACAACCTAGTAAAAATAGATCAAACATTGGTAATTTAACAGAATCTCTTCCTGCAAAACCTTTGATAAGTACTTTTTCGTAACGATCTGCGCATTCTTGTGGATCTGAAATTAAGTCTTCTTCAATATGGTAGATATTTGGTTCACCGTATTTTTCAGTATCTATCAAATCAAAAATTTTACGCTTTGCTTGACCATAATTGCTGTCCTGCGAGTCAAATGGTACTAATCTTTCATCAGCAAAATAAATATCCCATCTATCCCATTTTACGTCAGTTCTTGTTAATAGACCTTTGTTTAATACTTGAATTAATGAACCTCCTGAAATAGCAATTCTAAATCGAGCCTCCTTCTTTGGTTTCTTCGAAAGATCCTTTGATGACGAGTTGTTTACATTGCCGTTTCCTGCACTTTTAACTGAGGGGGTTCTTCGAATTTCTTTAAAGTCTACAGTTCCTGTAGTCGTAACCATTCCATTTAAACTACTACTTGACAACTTCTTTTCCTTTACTGGCTTAGCAAGTGCGTGATTTTGAACATAAACTACATAATCTGCCACTGCATCAGCGACTTCATCTAGCTCCGGGAAGGCATAAACCTTTGGAATGTTTGTAGTCATCTCTGAAAGCTTATAAAATGTAGGTAGTTGGTACTTATTTGATAACTTTTGTAATAGATATTGCTGCCAATTGAGCTGTGAACTCTTCTATTATCATTTTATTAATTTTTTCAAATATTTGAAAATATACTCACAGCCTATAAAAATTTAGTCCCTTTAGAAAGAAACAAATCATATTTTAGGAAATTAGAAAAAAAAAAAATTAAAGCAAAAACTTCGAAATTTCAAAAAAAAAAATAAAAACCAAAAAAGACAAATTCATACGACAGGCACGTGAAAGGTGACACAAAATACCAAACTCTAAACCTAGAATCTTTTTACGGGATCACTATTTCTAAATGAGGAGTTAGCAATGAATATAATGACAATATATTGACGGGATATACGAGAAGATATATATAGATGAATATTTATATAAAAATTTATAATAAATGTAATGAGTAATCGGAAGAGCAAATAGAAGGTGTAATAACAAAAAAATGCAGAATAATGAAAATAGAAGAAAACAACCGAGAGGTTAAATTTGAGTGGAATCATTAAATACTTGTAAGGCACTCTCCAACTTAACGAACACTTCATCTAATTCAGCTTCAACATTACTCAAAATCGTTAAAGCCCCACCAGCACCAATAGCCCAATCATCACCACCGTTATAACTATGCAAACAACGAATATTAACAGACCAATCACCATTTCCATTCACTGACCAATACCCAGAGACACCACTGTATAGACCACGAGTATCCTTGGTGGTATGCTTGTTCAAATTTGTCTCCAACATTGGATCTTGTTGAAGCAGTTTAACAGTTTTTTTCTTTGGGGCTCCAGTCATAGAACCTGGAGGTAATGAATGCTTTAATACATCTAATCCAACATAATTATTGGTATTCACCTGCGGATTGGCCATTCCATACAGTTTAATAACACTAACCAATTGGTAAACTGTCGCATATTCTTCAACAGACATAAACTCTTCAACTCTAACGTCTGATAGTAATTCGTACAAATCATTACGGATTAAATCCAAAATCATTAAATTTTCTCCGAATTCTTTTGGTGTCTTTAAGATCTCTGTAGCTAATTCTCTTGTCATCGTTTTTGATTTCTTAACAGTGCCTTTAATGGGTCTTAATTCACACGAATCTAAGTCCCATTTTAAAAATCGTTCAGGAGAACTGCTAACGAGACACACACTATTAGAATCATTATCAATAATATCGTTGAAGAAAAAATAATTTGAAAAAGGAGCTGGGTTTCTTCTAGTTAATGTTTGAAAAATTCTCCATGGGGTTAACTTTTTGCTTGGCGTAATTTTTGTTTGGGTTGTTAAACACATTTCATACGAATACCCTTGCTTGATATAATTTCGACAAGCTTCAAAAGCATTTGCATAATCTTTCTTAACTGGCTTAATTATATCAAAAGTAACATCTTTAGGTAATTTTGATAATTCCAAATTATCTTCTGTAGTTTGAATCTTATCTTTTAAATAGTTGGACAAATTATCAGAAATTTGAGGTGGAAAAGTGTTGTTTAATGAAATAGTATATACTTTTTTATCCACATGATTAATTAAAATAGTATTATTAATAAACACAAGCTTAGCATCCGGCATTAAAAGATCATTTGGATCCATATTCATTTGAACATAATTACCAAATTCATAAGACATCACACCCACTAAACCACCAATAAATGGTAAATGATTTTTGTAAGCAAATAATTTATTTTTCATATAACTAGATATCGTTTTCCAAAACCCTTCTTTTGCTTCACTAAACACTTTTAAGTAAGCATTAGAATTAGCAAATTTGTCAGACTTCTCTAACATAGAATCTAATTGATTTTTAGTAATTTGCGGATCTCTCCACTTGTAAATACATGTTTTATTGACTTGAGTAAAATGTGTGAAAACTTCTGAATTTGAATCAGGTAAAGCAATAATTGACCATTCCCCACGGTTTTTATTAACTGTTGAAGAAGCTAAAACAAATTTGTCATAGTCAACCAGCAAATCTTCTGCTATTTTCATAGTAATATTTGGCTTATCATAATTATTAATAGAATATTCTTTGATTTCAATCTTTTTAAGTATATCATTATTTACACATTCATTTTTATTTGCAAGCAAAGAAGCAGATAAGTCAACATCTATTGGCTTTTTATCAATAATTAAATTCAATTGGTATAATATTTTTTTATATTTTATCTGATCATTATTAATTAAAGATAGTTTTTTCAATTGCCTTGCTGTATTAGTTTTAGAATTATAATCAAAAGCAAAATTTAGGAAATTACCCACGAGTAAATCCCCATTTTCTGAACAGCAAGATTCTGGATGATATTGAACCCCAAACCAAGGGACTTTCTTTGCAGCTTGAACGGCCATGAGTACGGTACCATTTTCATCGGTAGTGTAAGCTAATGGTATTAAACTTTTATTATTATTAATAATTGCTAAAGAATGATATCTTGTTGCTTTGAAAGAGCGAGCTCTATTAAATGACAAGAATAAAGGATTTAGTAGGGTATCCTCATTATTATATAAATTAATATCATATACTTGACCATGCTTAATAGTTTTCAATTGAATTATATCAGCACCAAATGAATGGCATAGGGCTTGGAACCCTAAACAGACACCTAAAATAGGGATATCTTGGAAATCTGAACCAGAAAACAATTCATTAATAATACCCATATCTTCAGACCCATTTAGAGGGTTACCAGGTCCTGGCCCAACAACTATACAATCAATGACCGGCAATATTTCTTTCAATTGGCTGACATTTGTAAAGGTATCGTTTCTAATGGTAAATACTTTGATCCTCTGAGTTGATTCGTGTAATTTCTGTTGTTCTAAAAGCCGTACCACGTTATAAGTGAAAGAGTCATAGGAATCGATAAATAACACATTGAAGGTATCCATTGTAATTTATAAAACTTTAGCCCCTTTTCTATTATCAATCACCCCATATTGAACCAATCCAATACACCTTTTTCTTTATATTAGAGAAGTTACATAGTGAGTATCATAATGATAGCATGAGTCTAGACGCTCATCACCGAAGTTCACCGAGATCAGCTGATCCGAAATTGCGCATACGCCACAAATTCCGAAGCGTCACAAATAATAGAGGACATTAGAATTGATGACAGTGCACTACAAACAGCAGTTCTGGTACAAATATGTGATTCTTCTGACTAGTAGAGGTTACAAGAAGTATTCTACCTTTCTTGAAGCTGCTGATCTTGCTTGGTAAGCATCCGAGAAGAGATCCATTGACTCTTCCATAGCTTCAAATCCGTCCATCAACGACAGCTGGGAAGATGAAATATTGTTGTCATTATTGAAATATTCCTGAATTACTTTGGTAGTGCTACCTTCGTTTAAACTCTTGTTTTCTGGAGCTTCTTCAAAAACATTGAAATAATATACGTCTTTACTGTATAGTTCTAGAATAGATGCTTTATTTCCACAACGATAGCAATAATTTGGAGCCGACCATACCGTAGTAACCAATCCATCAAAGTAGATTTGAAATCCTTCATTGCATAATTGATGGGCACGATAGATTCGAGACATGTTATTCAATTGTAAAAACTTTTCCACTACGCTTCTGCCAAAAGTATATCCGGCACCACGAGGTGAGACTTGAAAATGCTGTGATGGCTCATAGTAGAAACCTTCACTAGTCGCAGTAGGGTCAATAATTGGATTATCTTCAGGGTCAGACCAGACTAGATCAGCCATTGCACCATCATGAGGAATTTCTCTAAAACGATCAATAATTCTGATTTGGTCGATGGTTTGTACATTTGGTGACAAACCTCCATGGACACAAAATAATTCATCATCAATGATGCAACATAGTACAAGGTAGTCGAAAAAATCTGTTAGATAATTCCAAACTTTTGAATTCCCTCCATATTTGTTTAAGCATTCTGTGTAAAACCCATAACTCTGTGTGATTTGTCTGGATTCATGATTTCCTCTTAAAAGATGGATACGGTTCGGGTATCTTAACTTTAGAACCATTAATAACGTTATCGTTTCCACACTATAAAGTCCTCTATCAACATAATCACCTAAGAATAAATAATTCGTATTGGGAACTGGACCGCCAATGTGGAAGATCTCCAGAAGGTCATGGAATTGCCCATGTATATCTCCCACAACAGTCACTGGGGTAGAAATATGAATCACATTGGACTGTTGCACTAGCATCTCCTTTAATTTATAACTAAGCGCACGTATCGTAGCTTCCGGCAACAACTGACCCTTATATAATAACTCCAAACATTCGTCTAATTTCATCATTTTTTTTAGCTCCTGTAATACGCACCTAGTAGCCTTTGATAGTGTTCTAGCTATTTAATTCTACAACAATAGTTTAGACCACCAGCTTTTAAACCAACTCACCTTAATATTAACATCAACTAAAAAGTTCGTACGTTAATCACCTTTTCTAATAATAATACGCTTTCTAAATATAGATGTTTTTCTCTTGACTAATGACTTCGGCCTTTCCGAAGCGTCTTTTTCTTGATTTTTTTGGAATTTTAAGATGAATATGTTACATTGCAGAGTTGAAATTAAATCTTAAACAGCAAAAATATATATCTGAAGGGTGTGCTAGTTTAAATTTGGAAATTAAGTTTGTACTAACCGTACCAAGATTGTAAGACATTTTAAATTTATCATTGATCCACTTAATTTGCTTCAATTGGTTGTAACTTTATCACCAATTTAGATCCATATATATAAAGAAAGACAATATAGCGATATAAACGCTTATTAATTGTAATATACGTCTCACTAAACTTAATTTGTATTACTTATTACTTTATCCTTCTAAATAGCCAATTGGCTAGTATAATAAGCCCATATTGTATCTTGACTGGATTAACCAACAATGTCATCCAATCACAGTAATACAAGTTCCAATTTGAACTCTAACAATGATAGTAACACAAATATCAATATCACACCAGCAACTAGCACAACCACTACACATTCTAATCCAGGCATTTCCAAAAATAATGATAACAATACTTCAGACTATTTTGGCTATAAGCCTTATCCTAACGAACAGCAGAGTTGGCCATTAGACCACAGAAGATCTGCTGGTAAAGTTTGGTCACCCGGTGTGAGAGTAGTCTCACCGTTAGAACATGAAATAGTTTATGAAAATAATCCGACTGATAGCTTTAGCAATAATAATAGCACACCTACCACAACTACCACTAATTCTAACTACAGCTCAGGTATTTTATACAACGTTAATGCACCAAACAGATCCAATAGTGCACGCAGGCAACGATCTCATTCAAATGCTAAAAAAACAATTTCTAAAGTTCACGAATTTACTCAAGGATATAATTCTTATTCAAATGACTCCCTCATATCTTCAACAAATTCTATGAGAAGGCCGTCGTGGACATCTCCAATGAATGTATATAACTCTTCTCTCGATAATAACAATACTAGTAATCAAAATTCAATATCTCAGTTAAATTTAAAACACCCTTCAACTTTATTAAAACAACAATCTCCAGGCAAACATGATAGAAATACACAGTTATCTAGCCCTGGATTAAGAAATAACCCCTGGCTTCAGGAATCCTTTCTTTCAACCCCAACTCTAATTGTGCCCCCAGAAATTGCATCTTTAACCACCCAAAGCACATCTGACGTCCCACCACAACAATTAAGAGTCTCACCAAGCAGAAACTCTTCTCAAAAGAGTACAGGTAGTAATCATAGTAATGCAAACACACCAGTATCTCCTTTAGCAAGTAATAATGACTTAACACTACCTGAGCAATATCCTAATTCTACTCCAAATTCAAATAAAACAGATAATACGCACTCAACAACACCTACCACATCTACAACTGTCACATCTGCGGGAACAGGATCCGCTTCTGGAACTATTGTACACAATAACTCATCTTCTACTAATTCTAATAATAATACTAACCCAATTAATGAGGTTGTAAATCATTCAAAGCAAGATAATTTATCACCTTCATCATCTACAAGATCTGTCCCAAAAATCAACACATCTTCGTCGAATATGAAATTATCAAAAAAACAACATCTTTTAAATGAGCAGCTGTATTTAGAGAAAATGAAAAATTATGTTTCTCACGATTATTATACGAGAGGAATTGTACCATCATCAACAAATGACGAAGAAGATGATTTTGAATCCGACATAGAAGATATAGTGGATTTGACCAATGATGATAAGCAAGATTTTGGCACCAATTTTTTTACCGCAAACAAAGACATTGTAGCAATGAGTTCCAAGTTCTTATTACATAGATTACAATGGTTAAAACAAGCTGATCCAAGAAATGCTGTTGTTCAAGAAACTTTCGATGTATTTGATTTGAAAGGAGAGTCTACCAATAATGAACAAGAAAACAAAAAAGAAATTACGGCTAAACTATTAGATAACCAAGATTTATTATCATTATTAGCCGATCACCCTTTGGTTTTAGAGAGATTTGAATGGCAAACTATGCTTTCAAATGTGTTAAAAGGGGATATTGTTAAAAGTGAAAAAACAAAAATCGCCAACCAAGTTAAACCAAGAGGTTCAAACACACATTATGCCGAAGAGATTTGGTTAGAATTAAAAGCCTGGATGACCGGTAAAACGGTTGATGAAATGAAAAGAACTTTAAAGATATTGAGAATATCAACGGACTCATTCTTTAAAAAAGTGTTAGTATTTCGTTTGCCGGACGATATAGATATGGAAGAAGGTAAGCGAAGAATTAAAGACATTACTGATAGATATTATAGAGTCATTAATTTCTGGTGTAATTTAAAGCAAATGTATCAAGATAAGCCTATTACAAATTCTTCAGATTTAATTAGTAGAATAGATGTGATGAACAGCTGGCTAAATTTTACTCATAATTTTGACATTAATATTAAAGTTCTTAGGAAATGGGTTGGTGATGAAAATGTTAAAGTATTATTCTCTCATGAAGTTCCTGAAAATGGGGCCGATTTTGATTATCAAGATGGTAGGGCATTTGTTGAGCAAATTATGAAAGAAAAAGACATAGAATCAATTTTTCAAAAGAAAATATTTTATCCATTAGCTCCATGGATTTTAAAAGCAAAACTATTTTCACAAAATTATTCAGAAACAATGAAAGAATTAAATCTTCGCTTTCCTGATGATCAATTAGAATTACTCTTACTCTTTCCAATTCGATTTATTAAAGAGATCATCTTGATTCGTCTAGCCTATGCTAAAAAACTGAAAAAACCTACAATGATGATGATTGATCAAATGATAGATGATTTTACTTCGTATATTCGCCTGTCAGTCCAAATGAAATATACATTAACTACATATCGTGAAGATGTTTCATTTTTAGTTAGACTTGATCCTGATTTTGATAACATCGTAATGGAAGCAATTAAATACTTGTTCCGACTTTTAGAATTAAAACTTTTTGATAGTACCAAAGTATTTTTCAAAACCTTCAAAGAACCGGATGAACTATACAAATACTGGGAAGAATTAAAAAATGTTGGACATTATATAGAAGGAGCTGGTTTCCTAATTGTCAAGGAGTTTAATAAAATCTCATTAAGATTATTGCATAGATTGCATTCATATCTATTACAGCAACAAAATTCACCTCCCAATTTCTCTAATAGAGCAGAAGCTGAAAAATGGGTTGTCCAAATGTTTGAGTATTCAGGTTCCATAAAGAGAAAGTTAAATAGATTTACAAACGTTCTGACAAAAGCTTCTCAAAATTCTGTGAATTTTAAAGTAGAGAATCACAACGCTCTTTTATCAAAACTAAAAGAAACAGGCCATTTTTTAATATTTACAGGTGGTGAACTGGAGCAAAATGGTCTTTACTTATTAGGTAGTTCTGAATTATTAGGATGCCAAGATGAAGATATCTTTCGAATTTTGAAAAATTCTGATATTGGTTGTGATATGATACCTAAGCTGGAAATAAGAAACAGTTTATCTTTGTATAACGCTGCAGCTCATGGATATGGAATGAATAGTTTACTAGGCCAGGGCATGACTCCGGAAGGCCTATCTTATTATTATGTTCAAAATGAGGAGGGAACAATGCCCTTTCAACCTAAAGGGAACAAGGGTCAAATTGATTTAACATTTGATCATTATCATGATTCAGAAGAGGAAATGTTTGCACTAGAGCAACATTTACGTTCTTTAGGTTATCTGCTAATAATTTGTCCGGGCGAACCAATGCTATGGGAAGGTGATATGTATAACCTCTCTGGAGATACTATACTAGGACTAAAAGATTTTAATTTTGAAGTTACAAAGGATTATTTACTATTAATGAGCCAAGGGTCGTGCTATGCACTAGAATACCAATGTGAACGGTTACAGCGTATCACTGACGACTCTATATCTTTTATAGAAAGACGCTGCTCTTTCCCTGTTATTGAGAGCAATCTTCAAAAAATTAATAAAGCATACTTCAGGGTGACATATAATGTTTTAAATAACCTTTCCAAAGTATTGACTACCTTTAAAAAGGTTTGCCCCGGCCATGAACTACTAAACAGTGTATTTTTATTTGCAAGGGATTATGGTAAGAATTTTTTAAGAATGAATGTTGCTACATACGAAAAAAAATCAATTATCATCTTACTAATGATGAATATGAGTGTTCAATGGTTATCATTTCTATTAGAAGATTGTGATCCTACAGATCAAAGAACTTTTAGATGGTGTGTGCCAGCAATGGAATTTGCAATGCAGATAACAAACGGTTGGAATATTTTAGGCTTAGATGAAAAGCAATTCTCTGCATTAAAGCAAAAAATTTCAGCATGTATGTCCTTATTAATCTCTCACTTTGACGTTATGGGTGCTAGAGCTAATGAAGCGGAAAAGATATTTCAAATGGGTAGACCAAACATTGATTTTGCTAATGATATAGATGACGAATACATGCTAAAAATCAATTCTGATTTACGTGTTCAAGCCATTAATGACCTTGAAACCGCTACAACAAGAAACCCTCACCAAATCGGTAAAGTTCTTGACGATACAGATAAAGGTAATAAATATTTACTCTCGCTTGCGTCTTCTATGTCTAATGTTCAAATTAGATGGCAGAAGCGGAAGTTTATTGGAAGTGGTACTTTTGGTAATGTCTTTTCAGCAGTTAACTTAGACAGCGGTGATGTTTTAGCAGTGAAAGAAATCAAGATACAAGATACTAAAGCTATGAAAAAAGTATTTCCACTTATTAAGAAAGAAATGACTGTCCTTGAAATGTTAAACCATCCCAATATTGTCCAATATTATGGTGTTGAAGTTCACCGTGATAAAGTTAACATTTTTATGGAATATTGTGAAGGTGGCTCCCTAGCAAGTTTATTAGAACATGGACGTATTGAAGATGAAATGGTTACTCAAGTCTACACATTGGAATTATTAGAGGGGCTATCATATCTTCACCAATCTGGTATTGTGCATCGTGATATTAAACCAGAAAATATTCTTCTAGACTTTAATGGTATCATTAAATATGTTGATTTTGGTGCTGCTAGAAAGATTGCGAAAGATCACACAAGAATTGCATCATTTTCTAAAGATGGAAAAGATAACAAGGAAAGTAAAAAAATTGATGATACTTTACTGGAAACGGAAGAAGCAGGAGTAGGTACAGGGCTATATGATATGGTTGGTACGCCAATGTATATGGCACCGGAAGCAATTTCTGGATCGCCAAATAAAAATAAATTTGGATCAGATGATGTTTGGTCATTGGGTTGTGTTGTGCTGGAAATGATCACGGGTCGTCGCCCTTGGGCTAATCTAGATAATGAATGGGCTATTATGTATCATGTTGCCGCAGGGCATTCACCTCAATTACCAAGTAAAGATGAAGTATCTACAAATGGTAACAATTTCTTAAAGAGATGTTTACAACAAGATCCGTATAAGAGAGCAACTGCTGTTGATTTACTTATGGATGTTTGGATTGTTGAAATTAGAGAATTAGCTTTTGGAACTGGTGAGCCAGATACAGCAGCTACTACCAGTAGCGCAACGCCTGATGAAAGCAAGCAATAGCATATTTTCTATATTCATCCCAAGAGCCTTTTTAAAAAGACTTTAGCCTTATCATTTTTGTTTAGACATTTTATATTATTATGCCGTCAATTATAAATAAATACCTCAATAAATAAATATTTTAATCATATGATACAATGCATATTGAAGGAATCAAAATTTCATAAACTTGTCAAAGGAATAATGTAAAGAGTTATATAAAAGAGTTGTGTAGGTTTATCTATTTATTCTATCAAAATAGAAGTCTGATTAAATAATAATTGAACGAGGCCAATAGAATAAAGTATCAATCACGTCTCATTGATACAACTTTCGAATTCTTAAATGGAGGTAACTTTTTAACCTTTGCTACAGCCAAATAGATGATACCAATGGCACCCAAGAGGTAAAACAAATTATTTTTGTCGTCACCTGTTAGATTTGATTTCGAGGAAAGCTTTTTAGTCTTTGTTGAACCTTGCTTAGCAGCGTTTATCTTTTCTTTTAAGATATCACCCATGCTAGTACCAACTTCCACCTTACCATCTCTGAAGTCTTGTAATCTTTTAATATAAGTGGCATGGTCATTCTCTAGGTTACCATGCTTTTGATCTTCAACAGTGGCGTATTCAATAATAGCTTTTTTGGATGGCTTACCCTTGTCATCAACTTCCATATATTGCATATCATCAATGATTTTTTCTAAACCATCAACTATTTGACCAAAGACAACATTTGCATTATCTCTTTCAGAGTTACCTTCTAGACCCAAATCGATCATAAATTTAGAATTTTGAGTATTAGGACCCGTATTATACATTGATAATCTACCTGGTCTATCGTGGTTTAAAAAGAAATTTTCATCTGCCCATTTTGGACCATGAATGGAGAATGGACCAACATCTGGTACAACATCACCAAACAAGATCATGTTATTTAGCGCAATATTTAAAATGTCAGAGTTTGGGTATCCGATTGTAAAAACTTCTTCACCTCTGCCTTGGATCTTGGCTTTAACATTTCTAGATAATTGAATAAAGTTTTCAACAGTTTTTGGAACAACTGTAGCATATAAATTGACTGTAACATCTTGTTCTACTTCTCTTTCCAAAACTGGACTATAATATTTAAATGTTAAGTAAACATTATGAGTAACTGGTGGACTTGGCTCTAATTTTCTTTTCAAATCTATAGAGGAAGTAGTGAATTTCCTATTTGGAGATCCCTCAGCAAAAGCTGTAGAAGTTAGAGCAAATAATGCTAGGAGAGATGATACCGAAATTCTCATAGTGACAAAGATTGGTGTTATTAAGATTTAGTTTCTATAGCAATATTGAAAATATAATAAGTTTATATAATTATATTCGAAAGTAAACGAAAGTCAATTTAATAGTAGCTTTTTTTTATTTTATTTTTTTTATTTGGCTAATAAACTCTATATATTATAATCACCTTTTTATTTTGTTTAAATTTCCGTTCGTCTTGATTGAAAAATGTTAATTGCACGGATTGGAAATAAATAATAATGATTATAATAAATCAAAAAAAAAACAAAGTAACAATAAAAAAGGAACAACCTCCAATGGGGTAGATATTCAATTATTTAATATAACATCTATACGTTAATTTTATACAGCCTGACAGATTGCTATTACCGTATGATATCAATTAGACACGATTACTATTCCATGATAGCTCGTCTGCTCAGTTGCCTAAATTGAATTTATCTTGACATTGCCGTACCAAAGAAACTATATAATACAGTAAACTGAATTGGTTTAGCAAGATCCAGGACTTATATTAGAGGCAGTAAATCTAAGTAATACCAATTAGGGTCAAAGTGGGGCTTATTAAAGTTAGCACAGGCAAAATTCGAACAGAGGACACGGTAACGCCGTAGTAAAGCTTAATGAAAAATGGGTAGAAAATTTGTCAACTACCTAGTTAGGCAGGATCACGTTATTAGCCAGAGAGTAGTGAACGCGAAGTGAAGGCTTTAATTAGGAGTATTAAGAAGACAGCTGGAGAAAATGAAGAGCTGTAAGTAGGATCTGTTGTTGCATCTGGACAATCATAAATGTATAGTCAATCTGGGACTACTCAACCAGCGGGTATCTTATGCAGAATGCAATTTGCTGGCTTTGTATAATATGACCTTACAAAAACAGACCATTGGGTCTATATGGAGCTGATGAAACTATCTACAGATTTGCATAAACCGTACTTTATAATATCAGATTTTACAGTTCTATTTAAGCGGACAATACACTTCATTGAATGCTGAGTTGTAACTGTTATCAACCATCGTCCTCCCAATCCGTTGAAGTAAACCTCCAATTAAAACAATCTACACATGGATCAGGGTCAACGCATCTGGGAACATCGTCATAATCTTCAATTACATCATCAATAACTGTATGAATTCTATGATGTAACAAATTAACATGCCAGCCTTTATCCTTTACCACATTATAAACACATACTTGACCGGTATGACATTCTGTTTCCATGGCATATCCACCGATAGAACAACTAGAACTTGCTCCATTACATGTTCCCATAAAAATTGGATCAGCATTATGACCAAAATGCCATATACCTTCAAGATAACTTGGCAAACCCGGTGGAAATGGTAAATGTAGCCTTCTTGCAGGTAAATCTTCACCAGGAGCTTCAAATGTAACTGTGGGAATGCCAAATGTTCTACCTAATAAACTTGCTAAAGCACCACCCAATGAATGACCAGTTAACCAAACATTATAATCAGGATAATTCTTATAAAGTTCTTTGTAAATTTCCATAACGGCGTAATAATATCTATCTTTACGTCTCAATTCTTTTTCCAGACATCTTTCATTACATGTGTAGGATTTTTCATAACAATCACATACAGTGGTCCATAAATAACCTACTCTTGCACAACAGCAGGAAAATAATAAATTGTCATTGATTTTGTCATTTACTGTAGTTGCTGTATCACCACCACCACCACCACCTGGTAAAGCTCTTGCACTTGTACCTTTAATGGATAGCACAACTAACTTTTTCTCATCATCTGTAAAAATATATCCACGTAACCCATCACCGTCCCAACCAAATCCATCTGGTTCAGTTGAATTGTATTCATCTGTAACGTTCCTCCAGTCACCTTCGTATGGAGTACCTACATATGAGTTTGATGTTAGTATGGCTAATGACAAAATAGTATGTTTATCTTCTACATCAGGCACCAAAATGTCCTCATCATTTGACCAATCTAGATCTATCAAATCTGCAAGTTCTGGGTTTTTGAAAGCAAAATTTAAATAATCTTCAATGTGATCTGGGTCTCTATTTTTCATTCTATAATATTTCATTGTTTTACCCTTTAAATTAAATGTAAAATTAAATGGATTATCTGTTTTAAAATTCTCATTCGATGTCCATTTAATGTCATAATACTCTTCCATACTAAATTCACTTGCTTGTAACATATTAATTTGAGCTTGATAATTCTCACCTAATTCTTGAGATACCTTCTCATCTATGTCTAATATTTGATGCATTTGATAAAACTCACCAACCCCATGTCGATAAATCTGCCGCAGTTTTAAATTAGGTATCATCATTCTTTTTTCTGAATTTTGTAATTCCTCATCACTAACATCGTTGGATGCTTCACAGGTTTGTCTATTAAATAGCAACAATAAACTGTATGTAACTAAAATAAATATAACTAAAGATACCTTAATAGTCCATCTTTTTATGCTAACTGTAATAGTTTTGAATTTGTTATTTAATTGTTTTTCATGATTATGAATTATCATTCTTTAATTATTAAAATAATATTTTTGAATAAAAGAAACGTAAATTACACTATAATATAGTATTATTATTTTTTTATACCAATATTATTTTGTACAACGTGAACAATTTAGATAAATATATTAGTAAGTAATTTTAATTATAAGGATTTCCCAGCTAAATTCTTTTCTTTTTCAAAAATATTGCTAACCAAATTAAAGGTTTGCTCTTAAAATTACAGGAACATTTAACCTATTTTTTTGTACAACAATAATACCTGGTAACCTGTTTTTTCTCTTCTAAGGCATACAAGGGACTTTTTTCGAATTCGGAGATAGTTGAAATCTAGCAAATCGATAGCCAACAAAAAGTAACATAAGATCACCATGCCGGAAATCTATAAATAAGTGTCTTAATCATTCTAATGCTTCACTGATATTTTGCCGTCTCTTAATATACTAAAACTCTCTTTTTATGTTTCAAGATAGCATGTAACAAACTTATTAGTGCGGTTGTTTAATGGCATTTTTAGAAAATGTTGAAAATGGTGATTACGTAACTTGTTATGCATAATTATGCATTTGAAAATTACTAAATATATTAATAATAAAAAAATACCTTTATAACAGTATATAATTAATAAATAAGTCATTAAACAGTAGAATTAAAGTCAAAGAAATGTTGAGATTTGCAAATATTCTTTCTAAATCAAATAAGATTTTGGTAGATGATCGTCGATATTGCCCAATGCCAAAATATCTCTTGATTCAATTAGTTTCAAATCTTTAATATTTATAATATTATGTTCCATTTGCATGCTAGTCTCTGATGGAACTGATAATTGGTAAGTTTTCCGTAGTATTTTATCCATTAAATATAAAACTTTTGAAAGAGAAGCAGCTAAGTTTGGTACGCTAGTATCGTTTATTCCATTTGGTATTAATGAATCCATTAGCAAAGCAGTGAACAGATCACCGCTCCCGTTAAATTTAGCGTTTATTTTTGGCACAGTAAAGCAATTAATAGTTTCAATTTCTTCTGTGATAGAGCATGCAGATAACATAGTGCCCGTTTCTTTTGTTTCTGAAATTTCAATACTTGTAATGACAATATTTTTCACGTTTGGATATAGCTCATGAAATTTTTTAAAACTTAGGCGTAATGTTTCTAATGAATCTATTTGAACTCCAGTGAGTAATTCCATTTCAAATTGGTTTGGTGTAGTTAAAAAAATATTATTATGCTTCAAGATATTCTTATATTCATTAACAGTTTCGCTCGGAACGTAGAGTTTACCTTCATCTCCTAATACAGGGTCGATTATCCATCTAACGTTTTTATTTTTTTTACAATAGCTGCCAATAATAGTGCTTACTTTAGTGAGAGTCTCAATGTTCGACATATAGCCAATTAATATGGAATCATAGGCAATTTCTAAACCGCTTAGTAACCCCTTTTCAATAATAGTCGTGATTGTATCGGAACTTGATTTATAGCCTGCAAATGAACCGTAACCTGGATGATTAGAATATTCAACAGTATTAACAGTGTCAACATTCCAGCCACGGAATTGAAGTGGGAAAGTGGCCGCTTTATTCCCTACATAGCCATGCACCACATGGGATTGAACAGAAAGGACATTTCTTGTTCTTGGAGGATATTGTTTATCTTTTGTTTGTTCTTGTTGTAGAGTTGTTGTATTGTTTCTAGTTGCCATGATATTAGATTAAAAATGCAAATAAAGTATAATTCAGCGCCATTAAATTTACGTAAAAATTTTGGTGCTGACGATTATAGTTCTAGTCAAGGTAGCAAATAATGTTAGCTATGCAATTCTCGAATGAATCTTCAATAGGAATCTTTAACAATTTATTTCATTTTAAATAATTCGCACTCCGAGCGAGTCTTCTACTCGGGGAATCATAATATTTTATATTCATAATTCAAGTTCGAAATCTTGCAATAAAGAACTCTAATTATAATACTTGTTCTTTATTTGTCAAATGACAGTGAATGGGTAAATAGTAAATATGACTCATTTCAAAGAAAATTTCAAAAGAAAAATGTATCAAAAAAATGTGTTAGAAATTAGACGCCGTTTTGAGTAAATATTATCGAGGAAGAATTGTTAGATTTTTGGGAAGCGAGTTCGGCTTCTAACAATTGAGAATTATTCTTAGTTTTTGAAATATCATAATCTTCCTGGGATCCTCGTGGTGATGTTTGATTACTATAAACGATAAAATCTTCATTTGAAGTATAATGTTCAATTTCTTTAGAATCATCAATATTTGAGTCGTTGAGTTCTTCCTCTTCCTCTCCTAGTACATTTTCAGTGTCGTTGTTAAGTTGAAGCTTTTTGGTAGTAACGTTATCACCATTAAGCTCAGTCAGTAAGGATTCATCGTTATCCATTTCAAGTGGGAGTTTTATTTCGTTGCTCATACTTACTTCAACTTTTGATATTTCTTCGACATTTGTTTTGGTTACTTTGTTAATGTTGTTATGTGGATTTTCTTCGACATTATCTTGAAGGGATTCAAAGCTTTTTCCTTGTAGTTCGTCCTTATCATTATTCATTGTAGAATCAATATTGTTCTCTTGTGCTTGCAGTTTGCTATTTACACCAATAGATCCTGGTTTGGAATTAGCTTCCCGTATTGTTTTTCTAGCTTCTATTATTAAAGAGTTGAACTGTTTATTAAATAAGCTGGACCATCCATTTCTATCAAAGGTGTCTTTCCTAAAGTTTTGTAATAAAGCTTGATATGAATTTTCAATAGAATTATGACTTCTTTGTTTTAGCATGCTTGAAATAGAGTTAGATCCCACATTTGATTTATTTGTTGGTTCGATATTATGATTGAGTTCCCAGCTTGTTAATTGTCGTCTTAATTCACTTTCTTCAACAGGTGATAATGAATCATGGAAATTACTATTCCAAATCATTTCATAATGATTATAACGATTGATTAAAAGCTGGCGCGAGCCATTTATTGGTAAATTTAACGATAATAATTTTTGTTTAATTTGTGAAATTGTCATGGATGTAAAATTTACTTTGGGTAATCTTTGATAATCTTCATTTCTAGATTTTGATGATTTCAAATAGTTCTCAACATGAGATATTTCATTATTTTCTGTTTTAGCCAGGGTTGATGTAAAGTTTCTTGTTTTAGAAGATGGTAGGTCTTTATATGATATTGATTTTGAATTTTTGCCTACTGAACCGAAAAATCTACTTTTTGAAGATTTCGTAATCGATGAAGTGATATTTCGTGATGGTATTGTTGAGGATCGTAGTTTTAAGCTTCGAAGGGGCTTTTGTCTTTGAGGAGATTCAGTTTTAAGTTTTTTTGGAGAGCTAATTCCTAACGTTTGATTTGTCAGACACTCATCAAGGTGGGTCCTTTCAAGTATTTTGATTGGATAAAATTCATGACAAATTGGACATTCAGCAGTGTTTGGTGAAGAGAAAACATCACTCTTAGAGGATGAATTTATCTTCTTTTGTGAATTGCAGTCTGTAAACTCTGAAAAATTTCTTTTCTTATTTCGTATATTATATGTAGCGGTTATTTCGATATCATTTTCTAAAACTGGTACTGAATTTGTATCATTTGCTAAATTCTCCTCATTTTCTAAATCTACAATAACAGCATTTGATTCTTTATCGGAAGCAACTTCGATTAAAGAGACGTCATCATTATCCGTAGCTTCAATAACGCGTAATTTGTCGAGTAAGTCGGGTCTAATCGAATTATAACATTTAACTAATTCACTAACCAAGAATTCACTTCTTAGCATTGACTCTCTTAATTCGTTTAAGCATAAAGGACATTTGGGTTCTTTATTCAAATATCCACGGATACATAAGGAACAGAATGTATGGCCACAAGGTGTTAATACTGGAATCTTTAAAAAATCTTTACAAATATGGCATCTTAATAATGAATCAAGCTGTGATAAATTTGGGATCTCACTATCATTAAAATCACTTGCATCTGTGATATGATTATTCATTTCTAAAGTAATTCTCACCTGATATAAAAAGTATCTCTCTGAAACTGTAATAAGACTACTTGAATATTATTTTTTTATTTTTACTCATCAAAATTTACATACGATAGATGATCACTATTATTAAGTTTTCTCAATTCTTACGCGCGGAATGCAAAGAAGTGCTGTGAAAGGAAATTCGATAATATAAGAATGGCAAAATAAATTGAATAATTAAACAATGTGTTTTTTTTAATTTTAAATTAGTTATTTGTTTATAAGAAGTATATATAAAAAAAATATAAATGTAATAATTGCAATAGAAGTATATAGTTAATATAATAAAAAATAAGCCCCGAAGAAAATATATTTAATTAGCCCAAATTTCCAAAAAAAGTAACGACTTCTATTGCATAAAATAAGTGTTTCTTTTTTCTTTAAAAAAAAAATATGGAAAGTGAATGATAATAAAAGAAAATAAAAATTGAACACGATAATTTATTCGTTTTTGTTTGTAACTATTATAATAAATTGTCCTAACGCTTGTACATATTTATTTTTACAGTATGTGAGATGTTGGCGTTGTAATAATGACTTGAAAATTAACCTAATGTACGGTTATTTTTACTCTATTTTTTTTCTTTTTTTATGTTTAATAATATAGTCTGTATAATAAAATGTCTAGAAGTTCCATGGGATCTCACAAAGTAAAGGATAATAATATGACAATGGTAACATATGAAAAAAAAGGTGAAATAATGAAGAAATAAGAAAAAGAAATAAATGATTGAAATGAAATGCAATATAGCTTGAATATAATTTATAAGTAGTTATTTTTTTGTATCCTATCTAATGTTGTTGTCTTTTGTTAAATAGGATTAATATTGTTTGTTCTCTCGGGGCTATATGTAGGATTTGGAGTTGGAGATCTACTGTTGCTTTGAAAAAAAGAGTTTTGTTGAGTTTGATATTTCAATTGATCTGATGGTTTTGAAACATCTTTACTTGACATTAAGGATTGTCCTCTCTTAGATTCTTGTTTAATCCTTTGTAAAACTGAATAGACATCTACTCCAAATAAACCACCTGTAGAGTATTTTGATTTTGAAGAGGTTCCTCCTAATAATAAAGGAGCAGTAGTTGTTGTAGAAGTTGAATTCAATGCAATATTTGGAGAGCTCGAAGAATGATTTGAAGGTGGAGGAGGTGGGAGTAACTTGCCCGGAGATAAAGCACCATTCAATTCTCTACTTGGTGTTGAAATCATGGCTCTCATTGGAGAAGCCATATTATTTCTAAAAAATGGAGAATATGTTTCTTCAATAATATTAGATGGACTTGTGAAATTGAATCTATGGAAGATGGCACTTTCATCTCTTGGAGAAGTGATGAATCTACTTGGAGTCTTTTCATTCTGTTGGAATTGAGTAGGAACCTTTGGTGTCTTAAGAATATCATTTGATGGTAAAGGAGGTAATTTACTATTGCTATTGTTATTACTATTGTTATTGTTACTATTATGTTCCAAAGAAGCAGCAATAGAAGCTGAATGGCGCCTTTGATACATTGGAGAAGTTTCATCAAAACTCGAATTAAAGGAACAAGAGTATTTCTTCATACTTAATTGTGACGGAGATGTTAAAACCAATGTTGGGGTTGGGGATTCAAAAATAGTACTATTTGCAGTAGTTGATTGATAAGATTTTTTCAAAGGAGGTAATCTTGAATCATTTATTTGGAAAGTTGGTAATTTATCCAATGAAGGTAAAGTTGAATCACTTAAGGAATAGGTGATTGGATTTTGTTTTGGAATTGAACTTGGATTATAAATCATACTGTCATATGATAAGAGATTATTGGCACTATTATTTCTCGTATGAGTTTTAATTGGAGAATAACCGAAATTCGAACCTAAACGACCCATTCCAATTGTAGTATTACTTCTACTTCTCTTCTTATTGTTGCTATTATTACTGTTAGTGGTGATAATAGTATATTTATCAATGGAATTGAATTCATCTCTACCAACAATTTTTTCTAATAAATCTCCACCAAAAGTTTGTTTCTTAATATCCGAGCTTGAACTGGAAGTAGAGCTTGAATTCGAAATTGATTTGGTATTCATCTTATTAGAAGCATCTGCTCTTTCATCAAATTCTTCATCATCAAATTCTTCTTCTTGACTTTGATCATCTTCTTCATTTTCATTATCTGTATTTTCATCTTCAATTTCTGAGCCACTACTACTACTGCTGCTGCTGCTGTTGCTGCTGCTATTACTACTACTATTATTACTTCTACTATTATTATTTGAAGTGCTTTTATTTTTAGTATCATTAATGGTAGAGTTACGTGTCATAGTTGAGCTATTTGTCGTGGTGGTGGCGTTAGTTGATGAGGTTGTATCATTATTGAATAATTCCTTGGGGAAATAATCATCTAAATTTTTCAAAATTTCACGAACTACCAATAAACCTCTGTTTTCATTTTTGAAAAATTTAGATTCACTACCTGGCTGTACTTCCCAGAAATGACCTTTACCGTCATGAGATTTATCGGTCTTAATAAAGGCATCATTTAATGATAAATTGTGTCTAATGGAATTTTGCCAACCTGAATCATTAATCTTATAAAATTCAAAATGTCTGGAGATCCAAAGATAGATTTGTGATAACGTTAATTTAGCATTTGGTGATTGTAAAATAGCCAGCCCGATTAAAAGAGCATAAGAGTATGGAGGTTTCTTAGTTGGGTCAACGACAGAATCACGTCTTTTCTTTAAAGATTCCAATAGATCATCAATGGTTAAATTACCATTACTTCTTGAACCAATACCTGTGGAATTATTGGGAGTATTATTGGAAGTAGAAGAATCTGATTTTTGTTTCTTGGTCTTTGGAGCATCTGCAGGTGATGAGAATTCTGGTGATAAGGGACGAACTAATGAATTTTTTCTTGATAATTTAATGGATTTCTTAACAGTGGAGTTTGGTGGAGTAAGTATCTTTTTACTATTAATAATAGAACTATCATTCAAAATACTTGAAGTAGGGTTGCCATATTGAATATTAGACAAATTTGGATCATTGTGAAGAATACTCAATTCATTCAAGTTGATCGTTGACATAGGTACTGGGGGAATGATTCTTTGAGAAGGATCTGTAGTATTGAATGAGTTGTATCCATTCATAGCACAATAGAGAATGAAAAAACAAAGAAGGGAAAGGAAGGGAAGGAAATGGAAAAGAGAAGTTATTAAGGAGGGAAAAACCGTGTAATGTCTCGGGCTATTGGAAACGAAATGATAAAAGAATATATAATATAGGATTGGTTTGATATCAATATTATGAAAAAAATAAAAAAAAAAGTAACAATATCAGTAGATTTTTTTTTATCTTCTTCTTGAGAATTTATCAAATAGTCAAATGGCTACGAAACGATTAATGGGTACAACTCTTTGTGAAAAAAAATGGGGAACAACTATTAATCAGTCTAATACAAAATATAAACTCCTTTCTTGTAGGAGTCTTTTGCTTTTGATTTAGTTTATTTTTGACAGTGATATTTGACGTTTGTTAATGCCTAGCAACGAGTGATAGAAAACAGGGATTAAGGGTGATTAGGTTTAAAGTAGCAGATCCAATGAGAAGTGTGCAGCCTTGATATAGTCTACTGGGATGGTCTTTAGAAGAAGATGCAGAGCGTTCTAGGTAGTCTTCTTTTTAAGTGATTTATGAACCAATCGAATCTTTTCAAGCGTATAAGTAAGAACCTTAGATTTTATTTTTCCCTCATCCCTTCTCTCACGGTGTCGTAGGACCACCATTTATTATAATGCTCGAGGCACGCTCGAAGTCGAGGGCGTAGAAAGAACACGACGCGTCGCGCCTGACGCGTAGGCTACCAGCCAGGGCCATGCCCAGAAAGCCCTGCAGAGCTACGCGATTTTTATTACCACAAGCACTCAGAGACGATGCTGCAGCAAGCCCCGATCCGGCCGTGCAGCGTGTTGGCTGTGGCCGGGAGGCAAACGCGATTTTGCCCAAAGAAGCCAGCAAAGTCAGACGACTCGAGATGTTCTGACGGCTCTTGACGCGCATGGAGTCCGAGAAGAGCCGTATGGCGGAGTTTTAGCGTTTTCGAAAGATAGGTCTTGGCAGGGTTGAAGTGTTAAAATTAGGGTTGGATAGCTAGGGTTGGCAAGGATAGGGTTGTGTTTGGGATCCAGGGCTACGTTCCGTGGGTGATAGGGTTCGGTAGGGTAATAGAGCGGTTAAGGAATTTGGGCTAAAACTCGCTATCAAGCAGATCACCCAACTTACTAGTGATCATATAAGTAGTCGTAATCGTAATTGTAATCGTAATCGTAATTGTATGTGTAATTTCGTTAGTTAGTCATTGCTAGCACAACCACGACAGCCACAATGGACACATTGTTGGAAGGTTACAGCAACACTATTCTCGGAAGCATCCTTTTCTAATTGAGCTCTTGGTACACGACAGATACAAGTCCCACCATGAGCCGTCTCGTTAGTTTGTATACAACGTACACAACATAATTTCTCATAACCTTGTTTCCGCCATTTGGCAATTAAAAACTTGTCGGCATATTTTTCTTTCAATAGCCATGCATACAATTCCTTGGAGATCGCCTTTCTCTTGTAGTAAAGACTATATATATACCTTGACCGTTCATGGTTTACACGCATGATATCCCAAAGGTTTTCATTAGACTTGGCACCTAATTTGGAAGTCTTTTTATCATGGATCTCTTTCAATTCCAATTCAAAATTCAATAGCGAGGGTTCGATCTTGTCGAATCCGGCTGGAGCCTTACTTGAATTTTTCGTTCTTATCCTCACCATAATGTGTGTTTGTTTTATATGTATAGATATACAGTCAACAGCTCTCACGTCAATCGAGGTTGTTTATTTCGATTTGTTTTGTTTTGTTTTTGGTCTTACTTTCCTAATAATTTGTTTTGTTGACTTGATTGGTAAATCCTCATTCTTTTAATATTTTCTCGTTATTTATTTACTTTTCAAAAGTACTTAAGTAAGCCGAGAAAAAAAGAAAAATTAATAATAATAATCATAATAAAAATAGTGATAATAAAAAATATATATATATACAATAAAAAAAAAAAAAAATCAGAGACAATAATATCCTCAAAAAATAAAATATACATTACAAAATAAATAGATAAGAAAAAAAATTTTTAATTATACAATTACAAGCTCAAACTACTTTTTTATAAATGTTGTAAAGTTCTTTGGAAATCTATATTGGCAGTAATTACAGCGTCTGTCTTGGATTCATCATCGCCTAATGCATTTAATTTTTCGGATTTCAAACAACTCAAGAAATAATTCCCCTCCGAGATAATATTATTGATGAGAGATGGATCAACATTCATAAAATAACGGTTACCATTACCGGTATTTGATGAGGATAGAAGTGATAAACTTGTAGTAAATTCAGCAACAGCTACTGTGACACCACTAATATCACCTTTAGTGACTATATAATCATTCATTTCACTAGCAAGTTTGGTTGCTTGATCTGATAAAATATCTTTGGAAATCCAATCGGAAGATTTAGAAATTGTATCGATTGAACCATCTAATAGTGTATCGATAACTCCATCTGGAGACTGTTGTACTTTTGGTAGCAATCTTAAATGTTCTTGACGTAATTGGGAATAAAGATCTGCAAGGTGAGAATATTTTGTATTCAATTCATTGATTTCTGTTCGTTTTTCATCTAATAATTTATTTTTAGTTTCCAATTCAGTTTCGAATTCGGTGACTCTTTGATCATATTGTTCTAATAATTGTTCATCTTGATCAATACGTTGTTGTAATTCAGAAGCATTACCACCGGGATTGGTAGTACTACTAGTAGTATTATTTGGTAATAAAGATAGCATATTGAATGTAGATGTCGGTGGTTGTGGAGGTACCATGGAATTATTTGTATAATTAGATTGAACCATTGCACTAATAGATTGGCCCGTAGGTTGACCATGTAAATCAAAAGAATGAGCACTCATGGGCATCATTGTATTGGTATGTTGTTGTTGCATTGGTGTTATATTGGAATTGAATTGTTGAGAAGTTAATTGTGGTTGAAGGCCAAAACTATTTGCATTAATAGGTGGATTCATATTAAACGCATTTGAAGTCAAATTTGGTTGCATGTTAAATGCATTATTTGACGTTAATTGTGGATTTAACCCTGAAGTCAATTGAGGATTTAATCCCGAGGTTAATTGTGGATTTAACCCTGAGGTCAATTGAGGGTTTAAACCCGAAGTCAATTGTGGGTTTAAACCAAATGTAGTTGGTATTGGTTGAGAAGTCGTAGCATTTGTTAAATTTGGTTGTAACCCAAAAGTACTAGCAGTTAAAGTTGGTTTTAAAGGAGCCATAGGTCCATTTGTGAATTGTGGAGGTAAAATATTAATGTTTACACCACCTGTTGTCTTGGTAACTAAAGCACCTCCAGTTAATGCTGGGTTCATTGGATTGGCACCACCTGTTAAGGCAGTACTCATTGGGTTGATACCACCTGTTAAAGCTGTAGCCATTGGGTTAATACCTCCTGTTAATGCAGCAGCCATTGGATTGGCACCACCTGTTGGTATTGGAATCGGTATAATAACTGTCTTGTTAGTTCCTCCTGTCTTTGCAATGGGGATCAATTTTGGAGCAGAAGCTGGTGTAGTAGTCTTTGGAGGAGGTGATGTGAGAGGGTTGGCCACTGGAGTGGAAGAAGTATTGGCTCTTGGACGTTGAGCTGGCACTACGGGTGGAGAAACTGCTGTAGTAGCAGCAGTGGATTGTGATTCAGTTCTTGGTCTTCTTGCTGGTGTTGGTGGTGGTGGTGAGTCAGTATAATCAATTAACATTTCATTATTAGTATCCTTCCCCTTATTCAAATCTAAATTGGTAGGCATATGTTCAACTTCTTCATCAAAATTTGAAGAGAAATCAGGTGGTTCCTTTGGTAATTTTGGTATAGTGACCAAAGTATCAATTTCCTTTACAGTCGAACAATCGGCAAAAAAATTGAATAATATTTCGTGGATGTCCAAGGCATTTCTTTTCAAATTCAAAATAGAATCTTCATCAGCCAATTGACTTTGAATTGCAGTGATCATGTTCACAATATATTGATATATACCAAATGATTCAGAAATTAAAGGAACTAAAGTGACTAGTTTTAAACTTGTGTTTGGATTTGATGATCTATCTACAGACATAAAGACTTCCTTTTGAAACTTATTAATAGAATCCTCTAGCCTAATCAAATCCATAATAGTCTCATACCCTTCGTTGGGATCATTAATATATTTCAAGGTGACATATTCTTGATGTTCAAAAGCACCATTTTTGAAACCTGAATGGAAATTATGAAACGCCAATTTATCCAACAATAATCTTGTATATCCATTGATTAACCGGTCATAGGAACCCGAACCTTCAATAGAATTATTATGGTGTGTGTTGATTAATGATCTAATCCATTCTCTATTTCTAATAGCTTCTTTCAAAGTGCTTTCATGACCTTCTTGGATCACTTTATGAATCAAAAATAACATCTTATATAATTGAATATCATCCCCTGTAAATGCCCCATTCTTCAAGATATCAAATACTGGCTTCGCAGATTTGTTATCCCATGTAAATAATACTACTGCTCTTACGTGTTTCCTCTTAGGTGGAGCTTCGTCCACAGATAATGCCTTACGGATGGCCCTGTTAATGTCTTCAGCGCCTCTCCCCATCTTTGTGATAATGATATTGGTGTTTAATTAATGTAAATTATCATTCTATTGATTACGTTATTTACTATTTATGTTTCTCTTTTTTTTTGCCAACTTTTAAGCCCTTGTAATATTGTAGGAGATCCGTGGTAGTGGTTTCACTAACAACTGGTGCCGAGTTGTGTTGCTTTTACCTTTACGTTCTCTGAACTTCACCACCCTGAAAACTTACATCCGCGGAGTTTTACTGTAAATTCCGTTTTTATTTCCGCTCCGCTTTTTGCTCCGCTTACATCCTCTTACATCCGTTTACATCCGTTTACATCCGTTTTTTTCCTATTTTTTTCCGTCTCGGACCATTTTTCAAAGGCGCTACCACATTTGTCGGGCTTTTTTTTTGCCCTGACATTCCTAAACAAAAAGGTATTTATAGCCGACACATCTAGTTTTGATCCAATTTTTCCGATGTGCCGAACAAAGCAAAGCTTATATCAAGTTCCACGGCAATCGTTAGATGTCTCTTTTGTTTACACAGTTATTGTTAAGCAAAGCTATTGGCTATGATTGGAAAAGATTCTTAAATAAATAATACAAAAAAAAAAAAAAAAAAAAAAAAAAAAAAGGAAAGAAATCATACTAAACTAAATAATTAAAATCAATAAGAACAAACTTTTACTACAAATAACCGACAAGAATAATAGAAAAAGCAAGAGAAACTTCAGTAAAAGAGTTGGCTAGAAAGGCATATACGCATAACACGAATCTCTAGATCAACAGATTTACAAAGAAATAAGTCAAAAATTACCCATTTGGGTTGCTGATTGCTATATTATTTGCTATTCTATTTTTAAAGAAAAAAAATTCATATAAGAAATCATTAACTTATTAAATACACTTCTTTTTAATAATTGAAAGGCAAGTTAATTTTTCAATTGTTAATTATATGAAAGGTTGTTTAGTAATAATAATAATATAAATAAAATAAAAAATTGTATAAAAAAAAGAAGAAAGTAACCCAAACGCTGAAAATATCATCCTAACTTCGCAGTCATGAACTCCCCTAAAGAGGCCCCAGATTCAGTTCAATTGAAATTGATTTCTGTTTCTTTGAAAGAAGCTGCACTAGATGCTCCATCGTTTCGTGCTTCTGTTAATTTTTTTGAAACAAAAGTTCTATTCTTAAGAAATTATTTAAAAAAGACAGTTCAATTCAATAATTCTAAATTCCTGCCATCTTTCACCAAATTTAAAATATCTACGGAATCTTTGATTAATATCTTCCTGCCACCTTTATCATTAATGGATAATGGTTTCATATCAAACAGTTCCAACATTTTAAGCATGTTATCAGATTTCCAAAATGATCAATTCGAAATGATAGAAAACACATTAAATCTAGTTAATTTGGATTCTTCAGAGAGAATAGAAAAGATTGATTCCTTTAATAAAGAATACTTGGTTGATTATAATTTGAAAAGAGACAATTTTTTAAAATTACAAACAAATTATGATAGATTATCCAAAAATTATCAATCTATTAAATTAAATGATCCAGAAATGATGGATAATTCAAAAATGCTTGAAGAGGCAAATAACTTATTTGAAGCAAGGAAAAATTATTTAATTGCATCATTAGATCTTGTAGAATCCATTTCCCTCTATAAATTGAATGTAGACAGATTGATCGTGAACACAATAGATCATCTTTTACAAAATTTTAAATTCAATTTGAAGACTAATCAAGATTCATTTTCAAATAATAACTTTAATGTTCCTGTCAGTTCCTTTAATGGAGAGTTCTCCATGTTACCAAAGATTGAAGCATATTTTCAAGATTATAGAGATTGGATTGATAAGGCAAAGGCAGGTTCAGAATCCTTAAAGAAGGATATTACAAACGTTAAACAAAACTTGTTAGACTATACAATTAAACATATTAAACCTTCAGGAAATTTAGCGACTTATGATATACAATCAATTAATTTAAAAACTTTATCGATGAATGAAAATGAAAAATTGAAATTCTCAAAATTAAATCATTCACCAGAAAAAGCTGGTTGGCTTTTTATTAAGACTTTTAATGGTGTTGAAACTCGTTGGGTTAGAAGGTGGTGTTTTGTCCAAAGATCTGTGTTCGGTATTTTCTCATTAAGTCAATCTTTAGATTATGTAGAAGAAACTGATAAATTTGGTGTGATGTTAACAAACGTTAGATATGCGCCAGAAGAAGAAAGAAAATTTTGTTTTGAAATTAAAATTTTTGGAAATGGTTCCACTTTAAGACCAAGTAATAATCATAATTTAAAGACTGTCTCAAAAGATTTATCCTTTATTTTACAAGCTGAAAATGTAAAAGAGTTGAGATCTTGGATGATCATCTTTGAACAAGCTAAATCGTTTACAGAACAATTAAATAAACATTCTTTGGAATATGAATCCGCATACAAGAGAACTTCTCCACATTTCATGGAATTTGCTTGTTGTTCTGAAAATTCCACTGATAAGGCTTTAACAAGTTTTGATAAACATTCTATTCTTTTAAGAGATTTGTACCATTATGATATGTCAGACTATGCCTCTTTGAAGTTTGATGAAGATTCTGACAAATGTATTCTTTATCAATTGACTGAAACTCCAATTACAACAAGATTTTCACAATTAGCAGTAATTGGATTAGCATTCTATAATGATTCAACTATACCCAATGCTCTTTTTGCTAATGTTTGGGGGGTTACCAATTGGAAGCCTTTAACTTCGCCAAAGACAACAAAAGAAGTTCGTTTTCATGAACCACTTAAACAAATTCCACAAAATAATACAACTAATTCAAGAATTATTAATTATCCGAGCTATTACCCTCCTGACTTAAGAATCTCCGATCTTTATTTCAGAAGTATTTTTTTACCAAGTTATCAAAAGGAAATTGATCATCCTGATGAATTATTATTATATAAGTTTGCAGCATTTTGGTGTCCAAATGATGTCCAAAGATTTCAAGCTACTTGTTATTTGACAAGAAATACTTTCTATTTCTATTTAAATGCAATGGGATTTGTTGGTTTAGAAACATTGGCATTTGAAGATTTAGAAACTGTTAAAATGCATAAAACTTCTAAAAATGTTATCCAATTACGCACTATCCAAGGAAATACTTTTAAGATTTATTGTTATTTCGCAGATATAAAATCCATAGTTAATAAAATTCAAATATTAATTGATAATAAGAAAAAAGATAGTGAAAAATTAAATGATTGTAGTTTATTAAAGAAATTTAAACAAATTGATAAATATACAGCAAATAAGAAATCTAAAAATTTCATTACCCAATGTATTAGAATAAAAAATATTTTAAACGGTGATATTTTAGAAAATGAAGAAGATTTACCCAAGGAAACAATAGAATTAAATAAATCTTTAGCATTATTAAAAAAAAAGAAAATTGAAAAGGATTTGATCGATATTCAAGCACATAGAAATAAGATTCAAAATGAATATAATGTCACTTACCAAGGTGAATATGAAATTACAAGTTTAGGCTTACTACATATTTTATTTGGTGATAAATCTCAAATCTTTCCTCATTGTTTCTTTTTTGCAAAACCAATAAGTAAATATAATTTAGCTTGGTCTTGGGAAGAAGAAAGAACTCCAAAAGGTTTATTACAACTAGTAAGAAAAGTTCAATTCGAGCCCAAGTATAAAGAACAATTGCTAAAAGATCCTCGTATGTTAAAGATCGATAATGCTAAAGTTAGCTTTACGAGACAACGTATTATCAAAGTCATTGAAAATAGATATTATGAAATTGATCAAGATCCCGCTTTAATTAAAATTTCAAATAACAATGCATTATTGATTCATTTCAAATTTATCATTTCTGAGCCAAATCATACTGCAAATTCTAAAGTAGCAAATGGCTCACCACTAAATAATAGATCATTATTAAGTATCTACTATAAACTAGATTTTATTAATCCAAAGACTAAAAAAATATCAAATAATTGGAGTTTTACAAATAGTTTAATCGAAAATTGGGTATTAGAAGCAGCTAAAAAGGAGAATACTAGTGTAAAAAATGCAATTTGGTATTACTTGGATCGAATAGGTAAAAATGGTACTGTTCCGAAGGCTATCAGAATGTGTGGTCTTCTAGGAATTGCTGAAAAACAACAAATTTATGGTGTTGAATATGATGCTGATTCTATTAAAGAACTATCTATCAACATAGAAAATAAAGATTATGATGCTATATTATCATTTTTTACTATTCCAAAATATATTTTATTAAAGATTGTACTAAAAACTTTGGAGTATCTAAAAATTGTTATTTACGTTACTATTGGTGTTATTTATGTGACACTTGTTCAAATCTGGAGGTTTGACAAAACACTTGCATTATGTTTGTTTTGCTCAGTAAGCTATAATATGATCATTGCTGGTAAATCTATAAATGCATACTGGAAAGTTAAAAATGCAGAAACATTTTTCCATGACTACGTAGCAAATTCACATGGGCCTGATTTTTCTACCATTAGTAGAGCTTTGAGATTATCTGATCTAAATCTATTAGTTAAAGAGGTCTCTACAGAGCATTCAGGTTCAGCTTATGAAAAATTCCAAGAAAAAAATGCTGCTTTTGCCTATATTTACCAAGAATCAAAATATGAATTGGATTTAAAGAGAAATGATTTATTAATGGAGTTGAAGATGCTACAAAATCGTGAAGGCGAATTAGTAGCCGGAGGATTCAGAAAGTTTTTGATGGAAGAATTAAACAATTGTAATACAGTAAAATATGAAATGAATGATGTATGGAATAATGGAACTGGGCTTCAAAATTACTGTAAATCCTGTGAAAATTCGTTAATAGAATTAGATGAATCATTTTTAAATAATTAATCAACCAGCATAATTGAAAAAGCATTGTAACTTATTTAAATTGTAGATATATATATTCATAAAGTTATAGACCATAATATTGATAAATACATTATCAACATGCATTTCCATATAATCAAGCTATTATAGTCAGAGACTAGAAAATTCACTATGCAGTTCGTCAACTTCATTTATTTCAATTGGAATGTAATTTTTTTGATAGTCTCGAAGGCTACTTTTTGCAGACTGTAGTCTATACTCAAGTTTCTGCTTAATTAAATTTTCAGGATCTTCTTTTGATATAAGCTGTAAGCCTTTCTCGCAGGTAGTGATAGCTTCATCAAACCGATCGGCTTTTAAAAGCGCCATTGCTTTATTGCTATATCCTATTGGATTACTAGGATCTATAGAAATACATCTGTTATACCAGCTGATAGCTTCAGAGTAAGATCCATTCTTGAAGCTTATGTTACCTTTCGCTTTTAATTCCTCAAAATTCATTGATGCTTTTTGTATTTATCAAATTTTCTTATTATATAGTAAAAACTTCAAGTTTTTTTTTTGATATCTTTACAATATTTTTTCGAGTATGTATAAGTATCTTAGAACAATGCGAAATAACAGCTCTTTTTAAAAAAAATAAAACTACAAATATTAATATAATATATATTTAAATGCACTGTAATATTATTAATATCCACAATTAGAGAACATTATTGATAAAATATTATGTCAATAGATCATGAGGAATTAGAGCAAGAATTGGAAACTCTAGAAGCAATTTATCCAGATCTTCTTTCTTCTAGAGAAAAAGGAACGGGGTTGATTGCCATGAAAGTTCCCCAACACGAATATGTTACTGTGAGAATATCATTCCCATCTAACTACCCTTCGAAGGAGCCACCTCACGTCTTAGAAGTTATAATGGACTCCAACCATCATGCAAATGAAACATTTGATAGAAAATATTTAATTCAATTATTTCAAGAAGTTATGGACTCTGTCTTTCATAAGGAAAATGTTTGCTTATTTGATTTCTTTTCTGAGTTAGATGGTGTGTTATATATTGAGCAAGATGAGGAGAATGAAGCTAATAGCCTACAGGAAGACCACAGTAAATTAATATCCACAGATCCTTTTGAAGGTTGGTTCGCCTCTGACCCTATTACAGATCGTAAATCTACATTTTTAGGATTAGCCACACATGTTAAATCTGAGGAAGAAGCATTTATGAAACTTGACTTACTGAAAACAGATCCAAAAATCAGAAAATCCCATCATGTTATGTGTGCTTGGAGAATTAAAGAACTATCAAATGATGGAAAAGAAATCACATTTCAAGATTCAGATGATGACGGTGAGACAGCAGCAGGATCAAGAATGTTACATTTGATCTCACTAATGGACACTTGGGGTGTATTAGTTGTAGTAGTACGTTGGTTCGGTGGTATTCATCTTGGCCCAGACAGATTTAAGCATATTAATTTAACCGCAAGACAAGCAGTGATTAATGCTGGGTTTCAAAGAAACACGAAATAATTTCCGTTAGTTTTAGATAGATAGATGTGCATATTATTCTTCGTATTTAGAAAAAAAATTAGATGTATGTATTGTATTATTAGTAACCTTGAATTAACTTTCTCTTTAGACTTATAATCATTTGTTATACTTCTGTTTTTTGTTACCCTTCTTAAACAAAGTGTCCAAATTATCATCTGGAACATAATCATCTTCATCCTCAGTTACTAATTTATTTTGATCACTTGCCTCAGACTCTGCCTTTCTTTTTTTATTCTCAAGTTCAGTAGGGTTTGTAGTTTCAATAACTCTTCTTCCTCGCACAAATGAAGATTCCTGTGCAACACGAGAAATAGTAGTAATTCCGACATTCATTGGCTTACTGTAGCGAGTTTTAGTCTTAATTATGCGAACTTTCTTAGCTTTATTATTCCCACTCTTCTCAGTCTTCCTAGGGGCCAAGCTCCAATTAGAGTTATCGTGAGCATATTTTGGTTGAGGAGCTTCATTACTACTCATTTCAACTGATTGCTCACTTTCTCCATTTGCAAAACGCATAAATTTCATGCTTTTAACACTGCTTGATAATTTCCCACTCATTTCTGTTATCTGCTTAAAGGGTTAGTATATTATGTGTATAGCTACTTTTATAAAAATTGTTTAGCTTTGTGTTTGATTTATGAATATAACTGATAAAATTGATTGAATATATTAAATAATCTTTTTAAAGCCTATTTATTAAGGATTCTTAATTCATCTCATTAAATTTCTGAAATTTGTTTGTCCCGAAAATTTTTCAGGCGGGATAGAAGCGATGAGCTACAGATTCTTTAATATATTGAAAACTATACACCAAAAAAGATTAATTAAAGAACTATATAAACTTTGCTTTAATAGAGACAATTATTAAGCTATTATACCAATAGGAAATAGTCATGAAATCAGATTTTCATTTTTCAAATTTACTGGGTACTGTTTATAGACAAGGGAATCTAGTCTTTTCGCATGATGGTAAACAGCTATTATCGCCAGTTGGTAATCGTGTTTCTGTATTTGACCTAATTAATAACAAATCGTTCACTTTTGAATATGAACATAGAAAAAATATCTCTACCTTTGATTTAAATAGACAAGGAACTTTATTATTATCCGTTGATGACGACGGTAGAGCCATTTTAGTAAATTTTAAATCAAGAAACGTTTTGCATCATTTTAATTTTAAAGAAAAATGCACTCATCTAAAGTTCAGTCCAGATGGTAAATGGTTTGCAATTGCATCTGGTAGATTTCTACAGATTTGGAAAACTCCAGATGTTGGTCAAGATCGTCAATTTGCTCCCTTTGTTCGTCACAGAATTCAAGCAGGTCATTTTCAAGATCTAACTTCTGTTTCATGGTCTCATGATTCCAGGTTTTTATTGACCACTTCAAAAGATTTAACTTCCAGAATATGGTCTGTTGCTTCTGAAGATAAAGAGTTGGCTTCAACTACCTTTGCTGGTCATAGAGATTATGTATTAGGTGCCTTCTTTAGCCAGGATCAAGAAAAAATTTATACTGTTAGTAAAGATGGTGCTTTATTCGTATGGGAATATACTACAGACCCTGATGAAGAAGATGTTGAGGATGAAAGTGACGAAGAGATAGATTTGTCGAAATATAGCTGGAGAATAACTGCAAAACATTACTTTTTTGCAAATCAAGCAAAGGTTAAATGTGTTACTTTCCATCCACAAACTAATATGCTAGTTGTTGGTTTCACTAATGGTGAATTTAGATTATATGAATTGCCATCATTTGTATTGTTACAACAATTGTCCATGGGTCAGCATCCAGTGAATACTGTAAGTGTTAATTCAACTGGTGAGTGGCTAGCTTTTGGCTCTAAAACTCTTGGTCAATTATTAGTTTATGAATGGCAATCTGAGTCTTATATTTTAAAGCAACAGGGCCATTTTGACACTTTGAATGGCTTAACATATTCCCCTGATGGTTCTAGAGTAGTAACTGCATCTGAAGATGGTAAGATAAAAATTTGGGACGTTGTTTCTGGTTTTTGCTTAGCTACATTTGAAGAGCACACATCTGCTGTATCTGCTGTCCAATTTTCCAAGAGAGGTCAAGTATTATTTTCAGCTTCATTAGATGGTACTGTTAGAGCGTGGGATTTAATTAGATATCGTAATTTTAGAACATTTACTGCCGCAGAAAGAATTCAATTCAATTCTTTAGCAGTTGATCCATCAGGCGAAGTTGTGTGTGCTGGGTCCATTGATAACTATGAAATTCAAGTTTGGTCTGTCCAAACAGGTCAATTATTAGATTGTTTAGCAGGTCATGAAGGGCCAGTTTCATGTCTAGCATTTAGCCAAGAAAACAATGTCCTAGCATCAGCATCTTGGGATAAAACTATTAGAGTGTGGTCAATTTTTGGTAGATCCCAGCAGGTGGAACCTATTGATGTAAGTGCTGATGTGTTAGCGTTATCTATCAGACCAGATGGTAGACAAGTAGCTGTTTCTACACTAAAGGGTCAAATTACAATGTTTGATATCGAGAGCGGTTTACAGGTTGGGAATATCGATTGTAGGAGAGATATTATATCAGGTAGACATTTAGAAGATAGATTTACCTCAAAAAATTCAGAAAGATCGAAATATTTTACTACCATTCATTACAGTTTTGATGGTTTAGCTTTGGTTGCTGCAGGGAATAATAACTCTATTTGTTTATATGATATTCCTAACGAAGTATTACTAAAAAGGTTTGTCGTCTCTAAAAATATGACATTAAATGGTACTTTGGAATTCCTAAACAGTAGTAGAATGACTGAAGCTGGTTCTTTAGACTTAATCGATCGTGATGGTGAAAACTCAGATTTAGAGGACCGTGTGGACGATTCACTGCCCGGATCTAACAGAGGGGGGGATTTGTCTACCAGAAGATTAAGGCCCGAGATTAGAGTAACATCGATTCAATTTTCTCCAACTGCTAATGCATTTGCTGCTGCTTCTACAGAGGGGTTATTAATATACTCTGTGGACGATACCATGTTATTTGATCCATTTGATTTGGATATGGATGTTACACCAGAAAATGTAATAGAGATTTTAAAAGAAAAAGAATATTTGAATGCACTTGTTCTAGCCTTTAGATTGAACGAAACATACTTAATAAATAAAGTTTATGAAGCTATACCGATTTCTGAGATTCCTCTAATTGGTAGTTCTCTTCCAGTTGTGTATGCATCTCGGTTCTTGAAATTTATTGGTGATTTCTCTATGGAATCCCAGCATATTGAATTCAACTTATTATGGATAAAATCAATTATTTCCTCACACGGTAATTATATGAGTTCACATAAGCACGAATTTTCAACTTCGTTGCGTACAGTTCAAAGGTTTATTGGTAGAATTGCCAAAGATATTACCACCACTTATTCTGATAATAAATACGGTGCTATGTTTTTAGTTTCTACAGATGGTTCTAACGGTAAAGATGAAGTAGATGTAGATGATATGGAACTAATAAATGAAAATGAAGAAAATGAGAAAACAACTTCTGATCAGGAAATGGAACCAGAGTCAAGAGATGATTCTAAAGATGATGATGCTGAAGATGATGATGATGAAGAAGGATGGATTGGCTTTGACGAAAAGAAGAAACAGAATTTACAATTTGAAGAACCTGGTGAGTCAGATGATGAGGATATGATCTAAAAAAATAGAAGGCTTTACTATGTAATTTAATTCCTTATAGATTCCAAATATATATACTATATATCGTAGATTTGCATTGTACAATAAACTAATTTTTAATAATTTGAATTGTGTACCTTTCTTTTTATACAATAAGGCAAATATGTATGTACTTGCACATTATTTGAAAGAAAATTATAAATGTTTCTTTTTCTAATTGTTACACTTTAAAACTTATGTATAGAGTTCAAATAATACATACTTAAAATTATTTACATTCTTCCGTTAGCTAATAATACGCCAAGATTTTCAAATAGTACATCTTCATTATCAAGATAGAATTGTGATCTTCTAACTGTATCTTCATTGAAACCCTCATCACCTGATAATACTTTAAGGGCGTTTGCAGTTGACGCAATGTATTCTTGTAATGTGGATACAGGATCATCAGCAAGCTTACTGAAGAATTGATATTTAGCTGCAGAAGCATTTAATTCTAGGTGTAAAGTACCCAGTTGAGAATCTAAAGTTTGCAGTTTAGGTTTTAAATCATTTGATAATTGGTTAAATTCACTTAATAAAGACATGCCATCTGTAACCAAATCACCTAGCTCCTGATCCTTGGCTGATTTTGGGACTTCAACATCAAAAACTACGTCACCATACGTAGAAGTTCTGTCTGTTCTGATTGTATAATCTACTTTTATTGGGCGTAAAGGAAAAATATGATTATTAATTAATGGTAGGAGCTCGGGTAGTTTAATGGTTGGTAATTTCTGCTTTTGCTTTTCTTGTTGGTGTTGTTGTTGTTGGTTATTATTTTGAGAATCACTATTCTCCATATCGTTATCAAGTTGTGAATTGTTTATTAGATCCTCCAGTATAGCAGTTGATTCTCTTTTTAATGGAGAGTTGTCGGGTAATAAATTTAGTAAGTCTGCATTTAATTGAATAAATGTACTATCACCATTAGTTTTATCATTATTGGAGCCAAAAGTTAAACTAGAGCTATTATTTTCATTCTCATTGTTGATAATTAAATTGTTTATCAAAATATATTTGTATAAAGAATAAACAGCATCATGTAACGATCCTTTCCTAATACCAATAATTGAAGACAATTCTGGTGAATATTCTAAACGTGAGCCAGTAGTGTTTCTAAGTTGAATTGTAACAGTGCATTGAATGTTTTCGCTACCAGACCTTTTAATGTCTAAACCATCAAATTCTACTAATTTCTTAGGATCATATTGCCATTCAACTGCATCAGTAATAACATTTGAGCCTGTTATATTATCAGAGTTATTTAAAGTCTTATTTGTTGTGGAAGCTGATGGTTGTTGATTTGAATTTGGATTATTGGTATTAGAAGACTGTTGTGGTAATTGTAAAGGTAATGTAAGATTTAAAGAGTTTGTATCATTGTTATTAGAATTACTGTTATTATTAGAATTTATTGAATCTGAATTAGCTTCATCACTGGTCATATCAACATCTTCGTCTTCGTCATTATCTGGTTCTGGTCGTTTAAAATCAACAGCAATGGCTTGAATGAAAGAACTAAATTTTGGTCTGTTTGGATCATCTACTGCTTGATCATTTAAGAGTCTCCCTTCAACTCTCATTGTCCAAGAAGGAGCTTCCTTCAATGGATTCTGTTGTTGTTGGGATTGATTTGGATTTGATATATGTGTTGCATCATCTGTATTTGAAGGTTGTGCGGATGTTGAGTTTTGATCTATTTGCCAAGGTTGATTTTCAGAAACATTTGAAATGAAAACACGCAAATATTGAGTATTATTAATTGAGGTTGATGGAGATGATTTAGAATTATTCCATTGAGAAACAGATTGGTGTAAATCTATTCTTTTGCGTGCCAAATAAATATCTAATTTTTTTTCCATCTGCTTTAATTCTTCATAAGAATGCAATGAAGGTACTAAATTTGTTAAATAAGGTGGTATGTAAGAATCAGTTGGTTGAGTTGAAGTTGTTGGCTTAATCTGTTGTTGTGGAGGTGGAGGAGCAGACCCCGAAGGACCTGGAGTATTTGTATGAGAATTTTTCGACATTATAATATGTATTAATTTTTCTACTTATAGATTTATAATAAGATTAAAGACTTATTGTCGAATTTGGAAATATATCAAATTTAAATTCCAAGCTTCAATACGTGTAGAATTTGTTTTAAGAGTAGGTTTCCATTTTTTTAAGTTTTTCCAGGTATCAAGCCGAATGTCAAAATTCGCGAAAACTTGGCAGAAATACAGTAGAAAGATAGTCACGTGAATAATACGTTTAATAATTATTTATTCACTCTCACCAGCGAAAAATATATAAAAGATTGATTTTTTCAAACAAAGGATGATTAACAAAGTAAATTTATTGAATCTTTAATTTAAGAATAGAATAGTTTGTAACGAGAAATCATTCTAACTTTCTATTAAAAGAAAACTTTTTTTCACAATTCCAGAATGATCTTCAGGCAAATTTAAGGTTTAAGGTTTACCTTTTTTCAGATAGTATTAATACAAACAGGAATAAATAATTTAATACGCTAATGGAGCATAATACTAACTGAAAATTTTTGATTAAAAATATTATAGCCTTATTCTTTGCGAAATAAAGTAAATGTTCTTGTTTTTTTATAAAAATTCTATAAGATAGATATAAATATATATGTGTGTATATTTATCAAGGTAATGTAGGCAGTAGAGTATAGTGTTTTTAATGGTTTAAAAGATTTGTTAAACATAGATATAAATACAAACACATTTTTAATAAAATAAGTGACTTCAAAAATGTAAATATAATTTCACAAGTCTATTCAAACAGTAAAAGTGATATTGTATTTGATAAAGTTAAGCTTGTGTGTATGTGTATAATCAGTTGTATATTTGAAAATAAAAATAAAAATAAACAAGAATTAACAAATTGTATCATAAAACTGTGGAACTTTGGATGAAAAAATAAAATTTAAATTTATAAAACTTTTTAGTTTTAAAAGTCGTAAAATCTAGTATTAAACCGTGAGGAGAAATAAAAAAAAATGTATTAAAAAGATCAATCATAAAAAAAAGTAAATGGTCGTTAAATCATAAGGCTAAATATAAAGTGCAAATAACTGTTGGGCCAGTGCAAACCCCGAACCAAAACAAAGAATTTAAAAGAACTGGATTATTTTTAAATGGCCAAACATTTTCACTAATAACTGTAGCAGGTAATTGAGATAGTTGGAATAAGAATAGGTAATATCTAACTCTTCCAAATATGACATACATTGATAATTCATGGAAAATAGCACTCAAGATGAAAGTGAACCAAGTGGCTTGAGCTTTTGAAAAATTCCAATCAGTAATGGAACTATGATAGACGTATCTTAAGAGGAATTTGTGGACTGGGACATTCCAAATTCTACTGAATTCACCCCAAGTAACACAATTCCACCAATCTCCATAGAAGTATCTGTCACCGAATCTTGTCAATTCAGCAATAGCATTCAATAGAGCATCCCAAATCAAATAAAAGACAAGGATGTACATAATAGAAAATCCTGGGATGATATGAGCAGCAGCGTTGAACCATTTTAAAATACGGATTGGATCTAATAGAGGTAAATCTGTATCGCGTAAACTCATCCCATATTTAACACCTGGCCACATTAAAAATTCACCCACCATCATCATTAAGAATATTGTACCAATAGTAGCACAAAATTTTTCAAAGACAAATCCCCATCTGATTTTTTCATTTCTTGGATATTCTGTTTGATAGATAATAACAGGGAAAAGACAAAATCTTAAGAAATCCTTTAAAGTAATGTTTTGTGGAAATAAATCTTTGTTATTATTAAACGATTGGGAATTGATTTCAGAATTAGCGAAAATAATATCTTTTTCTAATAATTGAGTTTCTTGGAATGTTAAGTCAATCTTTGAATCTCTTAAATATTGTTTGGATAAAGATATATCTTTTAACATATTCCAAAGATATGAGTTATAAAAGGTGTATGAATGCATTTTCATTAAAATGACCATGGAATGTAAGAATAGGAAGATCCTAGAGATCCAGTTGAATGACCAACCTGGAGAGTGTCTCATTATTAGGAGTAAGGAACCAAAGAAGAAAGACAATTCAAAAAAAATAAAGAAATTTCTATAATTGCTATTCCAAACGATGCGATTTGTCTTTAAATAGATGGATTTGATGTAGTAATGAACGACGAAAGGAACAAACATTTGTACTAATAAGAATAAATCTAACATGAACACGTTCCAAAGATTTGTAGACATGGTAAGAAAGACATCTGTCTTGAACAACGAATCTCTATAACTTGATTCGTCCAAATAAAAGTCGATGATTCTCTTTAAAGAGCAAAAGCCAAGCCCCATCCAAAACAATATATAAAACCCATAGAAACTTGTATTAAATAATTGATCATTGTCATGAGTAGTGTCAGTAAGGATCTTATCTGAAGACATTTTTTCATTAACTTTCACTTGGTTTTCTTGAATAGGTCCAGTGAATGGGTGACTCTTCAAATAAGAATCCATAATAGTAGGTCTATTGGCGAACTTTACATCATTGAAAAAAGAAATGGCCTTACCTGTGGATTTAGACGTCCTTACTTTCTTCAAATGTCTTAGTTTGTCTAAATGAGTTTTAACATCTTGAGTTGTCACATTGCTTTCAAGCTTTGAGTTCATGTGTCTTTCCTCTTTAACTTGTGGTATTGGCTCGATTTCTACTTGTTGAGTCCTTAAATGTAATGTGGCATGTTCTTCAGCTGTCTTCTCCAGCACCATCTCTTGTTCACGTTCCATTCTTGGAGTTGTTTTGTTTTTTTTCTATTTTTTATTTTTTATATTTATAAATATATAGATATATCTATTATTATTACTTAATCTTACTTTATTTTATTTTTTTTTTGCCTAGTAGTTTGTTACCAGCTTGTTACCTTGTACTTTCAGACTGTCATTTGTTATATTATAGGCTCACGCGTCTCTAGTTCTAGTACTATATCACGAAGCTTATATAGTGGAAAGCGATTCAACATACCGTATACACATCGGACAAAATTCCGTACAAAAAAGAAACTTGAATTGTTACTAACCGAATTTATTAAACGGGCCAATGGTGCACGGAATTGTTGGGTATCCTAATTTGGCCAAGTCCAATATAGCTATCATGTGACTTTGTATTAATTAATCACGTGCTCAATATTTCGGAATTTTTCGGGAATGTTTTTCGGGATTCGGAATTGACTCTTTTTGGAGTAATTCCAGAAAGGTAATCTGAAAGGGTAATATTGGACCGGGTAATAGGTAGATGAAAATGCTGGAATAATCTGATTTGTTTAACTATTGCATATATGCATAAATATATGAATAATTCTTTATAGAATTTATATAGAGAGATATGATTTAATATTAGGAAACAAAAAAAAGCAAGTTTAAAAAGCAAAAGAAGAAAAAGAAAAAGAGTTTCATTAAAGACAAATTGTAAAAGTAAAGTTAATTTAATACTTGGTATAGGATTGTATTGAAAAAAAAAGAAAGAAAAAAAAAGAACGAGAAAAAAATGGATGCACAATTAAATGAAGAAGAAGTGATAAATAACTTCACAAGACATATACTTCGAAACAACAGCGGGAATTATCCTCCATTACGGAAACCATTGAATAATGATTTCATTTATCAAGATATAGGGTCCATCACTAGCAACAGAGGGAATAAGTTGTTACAAAAGAGTGAATTGATTTCCAAATTCAAATTAAATTCTACTAAGTCTATGGATGAGGAATGTATTTATTACAATGGTAGTGAACACAATTTATTACAAAGGCGTAAACGAATGAAATTCAATCATTCCACAGACAATTCGTTAGATTATGAAGAATCGTTAAAGGATTTAATCGATATTCATTCAATCCTTACCCCCATCAATTCATTAGCAGATTTATATAACCATCCACCTCATTCAAGAATATTTAGGAATAAAATCCTTAGATCTTTAGAACAACAGACAGTTTTAAATATTGAACGAGAACAGAATGGTGTGATCCATTACTCATCTCTTTTAGAAACCTTTTTAGGTGGACATCCAGCTCCCTTGAGAGAGGAACAATTGAATTTGCCTGCATATGATCATCAAATAGAGATACCAGATGAAAGTGAAAGTGATAATGAAACTACCACGAATACCACAACAACAACGATTATGGATTCCAATTCTCTTGTTACGGGATCAAAAGAAAAATCAAATTCCCCCATGGAATCAAATTCTTCTGTAGCATCAACCAAAGATCAATTTTTTGGTTTACCTGATATAAAACCCTCTAAATTTGCAAGTATGCCCTCGTTCCATTCAAGTAAAACTAAAGAACTTTCCAATTCTTCTTCTCCACAGCCAGATACAAAACAAGAAGATAATCAAAATGAAATACCACAAGAAGATGCCACTGAAATAACGCAAGAAAATCCTACAACAACGACTACGACAAATGAACAAACAAAAACTCCAACTCAATATACTCAATTGAGTGAAGAAATTGAAACAGGTAGACAGTTAGCTCAAATTGCTCTGCAGAGAGCCACGGAGTATGTTCGTAATTTACAACGTGCAAGATATTGTCTAGCAAGGGCCGAACGAGTAAGACAACGATTGAATATGTGGGCGACAGAAGTGGCTACAAAGGATTCTGCATTTACACCTACTACTACTACTAATAATAATAATAATAATAATATAATAGCAACTCCTTTAGAAACAGACTCAAAAGTTACAAAGGATTCGAGTAGCACAACAACTAGAAACGTTAAAAAGACTAAATAAAAAAATGAGTTGATTATAATAAGCAACAATGAACAATTATTCATGAATTATTATTTTTAGTATTATCAACATAGAATTATGATGATACTATTGTATTAATACGGTTATGGCATAAGTTATGCTTTATACTTTTTTTTATATGTACCCGAGAATTATATTTATATTCTTTAAAAATTTTGATATTTCCGTCATTTATATTGTCTGGAACTTACGTATTTGTCCTGGCATCCATTTGTTTTATATATAACGTTTTCTAATGATGCTTAAGCTAGGAACTTTTCCAAAATCATTAGAAAATATAATGCATATACTCAAGAGTACATGACAGAGCGATAGCAAAACCCCATTGTTTTATAATTTATTTGTATTAGAAAGACGTATTTATCAACAAGGGAAAATGATTACTATTTGCCTTGTTAGCACCAAGAGTAATAATCTTACAATAAATACAAAAAGAATACTTGTTATTATCATTTTTATTTTATAAGAAGAATAAACTAGATTTTTATAAAATAGTTTATCCAGTTATATATATATAAAGACCATCAATCAACCTCAAATATTTATACCAAATATAGAGTGAAATAATATACACACTTATCCCCTGAAAATAACCCCTGAACAGCCCTTTTGTGGCACATTTACGTGTCTGTCGTGTCAGTCGCGACTACAAGACGCGTCAGCATTTACGCGTCTCCCGTTACCCTGCTGCCCCGGGTAACGCGGCCCGTTTTTCTTTTTTTTTGCCCCCGACAGCGAAAAACAAACAGCCAGCAAACTTTCAACGACGACTACCAAGTGGCAGTAGTAAGTAACAAACTTTCAATGTAACTAACCTGAGTGATGCCCATTCCCATACTAGAGTTGTTTACTATGCCGGAACTACTAACTAACTAGCTAACAGTAAGTACACTATGTAGCTCTCTATATAACTGTTAATATAAGGACATCGATCTTTACCATAAAAATCGATTTATCTTCCGCTTCGTTCGTCTTTGCATAATAAAAGGTAAGCAATTAGCAAGTAGAATAATCAATCAACTCTAATCTATTATAATTATATAATATTAGTTCATTGTTAATTTACAATTATTTTAAACTTTTTGGTGTTTTTTTTCTAACAATAATACTTTTAAGCTTTTTAACTACTAACTATATCAACTAACGCTTAATCAAATAGGATATTATTCTAGATTAAAGGGAAAAAATATAATAATAATAATTATAATTATAATTATAATTATAATCAATAAATAAATAAATACCTCAATTCAATCAAAGAGTAATGGCTGCCCCAAGAGAAACTAAAAAGAGATCTACCAGAAGAAAGAAGGATCCAAATGCTCCAAAGAGAGCTCTTTCTGCTTATATGTTTTTTGCCAACGAAACAAGAGACATTGTTCGTTCAGAAAACCCAGATGTTACCTTTGGTCAAGTTGGTAAGATATTAGGTGAAAGATGGAAGGCTTTATCTGCTGAAGAAAAAGTTCCTTACGAAACTAAGGCTGAAGCTGATAAGAAAAGATACGAATCTGAAAAGGAATTGTACAATGCTACTCGTGCTGCTTAATTGAGTTTTGGTGAATGCTGATTGTGCATGGTAATGATAATATCAACGTTCAATTATATTATTCTTTAAATGTTTTAAAAATTCTTATTCAACAAAAACAGAAAAAAAAAAATTAATTAAGTTAATCATCGGTCTTCACTCTTCTATCTCACTTCTACTTTCCTTTTATTATTCTTAATTTTTTTTTTTTTGTTTAATTTCGTTATTTTATTTCCTTTTATTTATTTTAGTTATTCTATTTTAGTTAAGACTAAATTTAAAAAAAAAAATTTAAAAAAAATTACCAAAAAAAACTAAACAAAAAACTAACTAGAAAAATTATATTAAAGTATATCATATTATATTATATTAAATTCATTAAATAACTAACTAATGCTATTTATCCTGTTCACAAATCAATTCCAACTTTCCCTTTCATAATAATGTGAATTAATGACGCAATTTCAGATAACTAATTTTTTTTCCCACTTTCTCGATACTATAATCAATTTCGTTATATGACAATCATGGTTGTTTAATTAAATCTTTTATTTTTTTTTTCTTCTCTTTTTGAATGAAATTGATTAATGTATTTTATCTTTAAATTGCAGTCATTTTTTTTTGTTTGTTCATTATTATTTCTTCTACTTCTACTAACATCATTTATTATTTTTTTTTGCACTTCAAAGTTTACTATTATTTTACCTTTTATTCTACTTGTTTGTTATCTGCTATATCTATCTATCTATCTATCTATATATATATATATATACACATATATATATACCTTTATTTACATATATTGTATTTACTTATACTTTGTTATTCCTTTATGTTTATTTAATGTTTATGTATATATATATTTTAAAGATTGTAATATTAATATTATTTTTTTTTCGAGCATATGAAAATGCTCGAGTATTCTAGATTATGTAACGTATTTTTGATTATGTTACGTGTATTCGATTATGCTACTATGTATGATCAAATATGCTTCATATGCTCGAAACATACGCGATTTTCCAAACGCGTTACATTGGACCGAGTGATGATGAAATATGTTTAAATTTTGAAGATCTGAAATTTAAATCATGATTTAAGGCAAAAGGCAACCAAGTATTGCAAAGTGAGCAGTTTAATAAAGAAGCCCAGTCCCTCAAGATGGTAAATCAAAATGTTCGAATTGGAAGTTCGAATAATTCTATGACAGGATTAAATTTTTTCATTGCAGATTTAAGAAATTCTCAAGAATCCAAAAGTGAACAAGATAAACGAATCAATTCAGAATTAATTAAAATTAAAACTTTTTTTGATTCTACAAATACTTCATTATCTGTTAAAAGTAATAATAACCAAGGGTATAATTTAAAGAAAAACATTTCGAAGTTAATTTATATATATATCACATCAAATACAAGTAAATTAGATGATATTAAATTTGGATTAAAACAATTTTTACAATTAAGTAAATCCAATAAATATTCAGAGAAATTTATTGGATATTTAATCATCTCATTATTATATCAATATGAAACGATTCGAGAAAAATTAATGGAATTAATGAAATTTACAATTATTAATGATTTAAATTCGAGTAATGAACATTTCAATTCATTAGCGTTAACATTTATTGGTATTGCTAGTAATTTTGATCCTCAACTATTAAATGATGATACGATTATTGAGTGTGTATTTAGATTCATTGCTAATCCAAGAACAGTCAATTGTTTAAAGCAAAAGACATGCTTGGCAATAAATTGTATGTGTTTAAACATCAAGAAATTTAATTTAGCCAGTGGAGAATTGCATAACATATTAAATGAAACAAACATTCAGCATTTTTTCAATCTACTAAATGATGAGGGGAATCCTTCCATTATATTAACAGCATTACCAGTACTTGAATATTATAGTAAAAATATTGATCCAATCAAATGTCTTCGAATAATCCCACATTTAACCAAGATATTATTAGATTGTTTAACTATACGTAAACAAAGGTCGAGTTCAACTGCAAATCCGAGCGAATTTATATTGCCCAACCCATGGCTGATTACTAATATCATCAATGTTTTAAACGTATTAATAATATCTAATAATGAAAGTATTAAAGTGACCAATTTGGATCATTTAAATCAATTGAATAATTTAAATGATGAAACATTGGGTAAATTACGTATATGTGTCACAAAGGCTATTGATTTAAATACTCGAGATTTCAAAACTCCCTTTGGTAAATTAATTCAAAATATAATCCTTTTCAAATTAATCAAATTTGCAGGGAAATTAAATCCATCAGATGAATCGATTGAAAATTCCATTACTGCTCTATGTTCGTTATTGGTAAATGATGGTGGTAATACCAATGGTAATGGTACAAATATGAAATATTTGACGTTGGATTGTTTAATTGAATTGACGAATACAAGTGGTAAGATTGATTGTTTAAGGCAAAAAAATTTATATGTCTTATTTAACGTGTTGAAAATGGAACGAGATATTTCTATAATCAAGAAAATTGTGGAATTAATTTATATATGTACAGATGCAAGTAATATGAAATTGATTGTAAATCAATTATTGAAATATATTTTGAATGCCAATTGTGTAGCAGATCAAAATTTGAAATCAGATATTTCAATCAAAATTAGTAAAATGATGGAAAAATATAATCAAGATGAAGATTTATATATGAATGTATCGTTGAAATTACTTAGCGGGAGTGTCAGTGGTGGTGGTATGATGAATAAGAATAATGATTTGATTATTCAAAGGTTGATCCAAATCATTGTAAATAATGAACATTTACAAAAAAAATTTAGTTTAATCTTGTTGGAATATTTAAACAAGATGAATTCTAATGAAAATATAATCCAATTGAGTTGTTTTATCATTGGAGAGTTTGCAGATTTGATTGAGCAGAAGATTAGTATTGGAGATTTGTTTAATCTGTTCACTACGAAATATTTCAGTGTGAGTAATGTTACCAAGGCAGTAATATTGACCAGTATAATCAAATTGTATAAATTTGATCATTCGATAGGGTCTGTGGTGATTAAATTTTATCAATTGGAATTGAATTCTTTGGATATTGAATTACAAACAAGATCATATGAATATTTGAAAATGATACAAATATGTAAATTGAGTGGGAATTATGAGTTGATTGAAACATTGTTTAGTCGAATGCCCATTTACAAGGGAACGAAAGTGGAGCCACCCAAGGAATTAATTTCAAACGAAATTGAGATGTCAAAATATTACACGGATCAAAAATTATCTAATACATGGGAAGATAGTTTTAAGAGGATGTTAATTCACAAACAAGGTGTGATGTATCAAAACACACGTATCAAGATCATCTATCGAATGAATGTAGAGGAATATACTATTGGAGTTTCCATTTCGATAATCAATCAAACGGAAGGGGTACTCAATGGGTTGAGTAGTGAAATCATACCGTTCAAGATCCGGGATAATCCGGAATATGTGATTGGTAATAATAGTGGGGTATCACGATTAAGTTTACAAAAAAATGAAAGATCGAATCAAACATTTGATATAATTATTAGGAAACCGTTTGATATAGAGGAGAGTCCTATCTTACGAGTATGTTGTAATGGTATGGAAGATATTGTATTGAAATTGGGTATTGGTATTGTTCATACAATCTTACCGGTAAGGGAAGAAGATGTTGTTGGATTTGCGGATTTTATTCGGAGATGGCAAATGCTGCCGCCAGAAGGGTATTACAATGCAAGTGAAACACAATATAGTGGGAAATTGAATCAATTGCTGGGGGCACAAGGGCAAGAAGAATTGGTTGGATATTTGCAAAGTGTATTGCAAGGTAAGTTTGGGTTCCAAATGATTACAAACAATAGTGTGAGTAACACGGTTTTTGGTATTGGGGTGGTCCATAGCAAGACGGATGGTAATTTCTCGTGTCTAATTAAATTGATGTTTGATATGGAAACCGGTAATGTGAATTTAAGTTGCAAGAGTGAGCATAGAGGAACATTAAGCAAGAGCATTGTAGATAGTGTTTTGACAGTTATATAGACGAGTTTATGTATATAGGCGATTGCGGAATTATGTAGACGTTGGACGTTGTCCGAAAATATCAGTGCCGATACGTACTTCATTGCTACCTTGAGCAATGGCTTGTTTATAATCATTACTCATCCCCATACTCAACTGCAAATCAAGGCCGTATTTCTCATTAAGCGCGTTGCGCAACTGTGATAATTTTGTGAAATCCGGGTTTAGACCATCAGCAGTGGAAGCCGCTCTTGAACCAATAGTCATTAGCCCTGCAAGACGTAGCGTAGTACATTCTGGGCTACTGAAGAATTCCACAAGTTGTTGTAATTGATTCAAGTCCGAGGAGGGGATCCCTGCCTTTTGTGGTTCATCTGAAGTGTTGACCTGTAAATAACAAGTAATGGGGTGATTGGGCCAATGCTTGGCACGTTGGTTATTTAATTTTGTGGCTTTCGATAGGGAATCGACAGTCTCTATGACGCTGAGATTTTCAATACGACAAAGGTCTTTACATTTACCGGACTGTAGAGTTCCGATGAAATGCCAATTGATATCTGAAGGTAATTCAGCGGCTTTGGATTCTAATTCTTGGACGTAATTTTCACCAAATTCACGGATCCCTTGGGAATGTAAGGCAAGGATGGCGCTTGATGGATGGTACTTGGAAACTGGTAGTAGAGAGACTGTAGAAGGGTCACGGCCACAAGCGATGGCGGCAGCACGAAGAGCAGCAAGACAAGCAGTATGGTTAGCAACAGGGGAGGCTTGGGGAGGCATGGGGTGGGGGCGGGGTGGGGGTGTAGGCGTAGGCGTAGGCGTAGGCGTAGGCGTGAGATGTAGGGGGGTTTGCCAGCGTAATAATAATAATATATGTATGTATATATTATTATTATTATATACATATATATAGGGCTTCGGACACAAAAAAGAAAAGCGGCGGTGTACGGGCGGGCATCGCTCCTGCACGTGATAGAGCAATACCGAGGTCACGTGAATGGCCCTGGCATGGCATTCCTAGCGTGAGCGGCTAACCCTCGGCGGCTAGCACGGCCATAGAAATAGATTGCAATGGCCCCAATGCGTATGCCACTACAATCGCAATCGCAATCGCATATGCAAGTCCAAACTCCTCCAGATCGCGAATGTTCTAGAAAAGCGTGGAAACCACAGGGCCAAAAATGCCGGAAGATATTACCAAGCAGCCTCCCAAAAGGGCAAAAGCCTAATTTCCAGCAGCTGCTGGCCGTGTTACGTCATACCAAGAAACGTGATCTCACAGGACAAAAAGCCAATAGCTTTTCCGGATCCGGCATTGTCCGGTAGTGGCTGCGAAAGCGGCGGCAGAGACGGCCGCGGAGGACCCAGGAGAAAAAAGAACGGCCCGGATTGTTCCGTGGAGAAAATTCCCGCAGATTGTAGATTACAAATGGCAAATGGCAAATGACAAATGATGAATGACAAAGCAATCAAGCTCCGATTTAGGTCCGACACGGCGTCACGCCACGACACGCCACCACGGAGTATATAAGGCGATGGCACAGGGGATATTGGTGGGAACCTGCACTGGTCAATGCTCTAATCATATTATAACTTGCAAAACACAACAATACAATAGTACAATACAATAGTACAATACAATAGTACAATACAATAGTACAATACAATAGTACAATACAATAATGTCAACTCTATTATACTCTCAACATCCTTCCTCTAATAACTCATCTGCCTCATTTTTGAACAGTGCTCCCGTGGAGATTTCTACTGTTAAAGGTTACCAAGATTTCCTAAATGCCAGAAAGACCCCTACCAACACAATCTTTAGCGATGACAAGACTAGTGCGTACGTCTTGGCTAGCGACGTTGTGATCGCCACTGTCCGTGGTCGTGCCATGGAACACTTATTGGCCATGGCTGGGGAAACCGACTAGTCAAACAATCAGTCCTATTATCGCATTTTTACACTTCACTTCAAGATTCACAACCACTCGCATCACATTTCGCATTTTCTTGCATCGCATCACCCCCTACATAACTATTTAGCACATATAGCAGACATAGCAGATATAACAATTGTATAGACTCGCTAAGATCTTTGACCAGATTTATTATTTCCTCCCTTGTTCTGTCACTGCGTAAATAGGAAGTCCGGCCGTTCATTTCACTCCGAACATATCTTTGGTAAATAGATATGTATGCATTGATTGGTTGATCGATTGATAGATTTCCTTATCGGGACGCAGTATTGTAACTGCCAGTGCATACAAATAGATAGCGCAATTTTCTATCTATAGCATGTTCAGCCTACATTGTGATTATCACTACACATCCCCTTGATAGCGGCTATCGAATCGTATTCTGACTAGCCACTCTTCCCTAGGCATTCTCGATCATGTCTCTAACCAGAGCGCGGTGCACGGATGTCAGATTCTTGTTTACACATGTTTTTTCCAAACAATTAATTAAATCAACTAGATACACTTGTACAATTGAAAAATAAATATAAATATGTATAAATAAATAAAAAAAATAGCACTCATTCATTCATTCATTCATTCATTCATACTTCCAACCCTCAAGAGAAAGGTGCTGATCCTGCCATGGCGAACAATACTATAGACCCAGAGTACGATCTATTGACAAACCTGTCCACTTCCAAAAGAATAGGTTCCGATGTCCTTCAAGAATTAAACTCCAGAACAAAATCTAAATTACACCCTTCATCAAACATCTACACCACCAACCATACCTCGGTACTTTTCACCCCAAACAAGAGAACTCCGCTCAATCACATAGATAACCCAGACACTGTGAAACGATTGAAATTGGAGGAACCCACCGACACCATCGCCAAACACAATCAAATCAATGAGATCACTCGACGAATTAGAAAACTTAGGTTAAGAACAAACGGTCTCACAACACCTTCTGCATCCTCCTCAGATCATCTAGACAAATCAGAAAAGATTAAGAATTCTCAATCTCGAAAAAAACGATTGTCCATCCAACCAATCCAAATGCCAACCCAACCCATTTCACAGCCCATTGCACAACCCATGGCCCAAAAGCCTTCATCTAATGACACGTATCTATCAGCAAAACTATTACTTTCCTCGTTAAACACGCAAAAAACTCACTCCACTCCACTTTCCAATGACAAACAATTTAATAGCAAGCCTGCTTCAGATTCACTCTCACTACTACATTCCATAGACACTACCTTACCTACGTCCCCCATTGCAACTCAAAAAATTACACCCATTGCTCATCAAAAGATACGAAACAACACCAACCAAAGGAAACCCCCCACTCCATCAGTCTTTGAAAGACTTTATTCACAATCCAAATCCACAATCACAACTACTCCCACAACAAACTCTCACATGTCAAGAAGTTCCACTCTTAATAATTTATCCTCTCGTTCTATCTCATCAAATTCTACAAGATTACCAAGAAGTACCACCTCGTATAACATCAATTCAAGAATACCCTCACAAACTATTAACTCAGGAATACCCTCCTCCCATACGATCAACTCAGGAATACCCTCCTCCCATACGATCAACTCAGGAATACCCTCCTCCCATACGATCAACTCAGGAATACCCTCCTCCCATTCGATCAACTCAAGAATACCCTCCCATACGATCAACTCAAGAATACCCAGTACATCCTCTACTTCAACCACTCGTACTCTCCCCAAGAGTAGCACAATGAACAATTTGGCTCACACCGTTACTCATACTCGAATAAATTCAACAACACGTATCCCCACTAAACCTTTGAAAAAAAGTACCACTACAGCAAACTTACGTTCAGCAAGTTTACCTTCAAATACAACTTCAAGCTCTCGCCCCGCTTGGAGATGAGATGATCCTCCTCTATTATTGCATAAATATTCTTAAATATCGATTTTTATAAAGATTCGCCTATATACATCTCTTATATAAGAATGAACTACTAAAACAACATACCATCACGTCACCCCATTTTGATATTTTTTTGACTTTTGACTATCGTATTCAATTCATAATCAGAATTAACATTTTGTCTCCAATTACATATAGAACAATGTAATTGTTTATGTGCTTTGAAAGGAATCAATGGAATGAAATAGAGTTCGAACACTTTACGATTCTTGATCGGACTCACACTATAATTATGACAATGTGGACAGTACAACCCTTGATACTCCCCAGCACTCAATACCTCTTGATCTTTTTTTTTCTTGGGTATATAATTAGTATCCCTACTATTAACACCACAAAGAATTGGTATAAATAAAAACATGGAAAAATTAAATTTTTAAAAAAAAAAAAAAAAAGAAAAACTAAAATTACTTGTTGATTATTCTGTAACACAAATAATTGTCATGGGAAATTCACTTTCCCTTCTTCTTTTTATATATGAAATACACTATAGTAATACTACTGCTACTACTATAAATAGCTGCAAATACACCCTTAGCATTGCCAAATTCTTATAATTAAGAATGTCTTTTTAGAATTATTTTATTTTTATAATCTTTATAGGAAAAACTCCGTATTCCTCCGCAATTAAACTATATTGAGGTTCTCCTCATTACAATTGGCTATTTCGGGTATAAAAAAATCGTATTGCCGATCTGCACGTGCCACAAGTAAACGTTTATAATTTTTTTTTTTTTACTATTATACAAAAAGTTGATATAAATATATTATAGCCTAGCTAAGTTTAGCTTAGAAAATGCAAATTAGAATGCAAATGCAAATGCAAATGCTAATGCAACAAAAAATAAAAGAGTAAATTAGAATCTAGTAAAAGATCCCTTCTTCTTAGTCTTTCTTGCCATTTTGTTCTTCTTATATTGAGATGCTCTCCAGCCAGATGTCTTGATTTTTGAATAATCCACCTTGGTTTCTTCTTTCTTTAAATCATCAACATTGATTTCCACCTCCATACCGTCAGGGTTCTTGCTCTTTAATTCTTTTAATTTTTGATCAATCAAATCTTGTTTTAATTTATCAGAAATTCTTGAGGCTCTACAATCAACCACCTTTTGAAACACTTCATGACGAATAACAGATTTGGATTTTAATGGAGCCTTAGCACGTAATGATTTAGCCATTTTGATTGAATACTTTGGGGGATATTACCTTTTTTTATCTGTAGTGTTTAAATTTAAAATAATATTTAATTAAATACTTATCACCCTTTGCATATTAAGTCATCTTTCCTATGTGTATTACGGTATTCAATAATATTAATTTTCCAACGGCGATGTGATGAGCTTTGCAAATTTTCTTTACGAAATTTCATGAATATCTTTCCAATTTTTCACGACTGCTTCCATCCGTGCATCTCATCTCCTCGTGCTTTTTTTTATTTTTCAATCCATGAAAAATCTCAATCCCGAAAAGAAAATTCGTGAGTCTCCGTTGTCGGCCAAATCTCACACGTGAAAGTCCGAAATGCCCACCAGAAAGAAAGTCTCTAGGCAGAGCTCTCTTTATATCCACACCAGGCTAGTGAGACACTCTAAGAAACTCTAGGCAGAAATCCAAAGAAAAGCTAGTATCACAACACCGTTCCCGAGAGGGACCTTCCTCTTTACCAATTTGCCAATAGTATGTGAGTAGTAGGCCAATATGGAATTACTGGATGGATAGTCGAAATTGTTGAAAAAAAATAACGTATGTATTTTAAAAATGCTTAAAATTAACGGTGAAGGAGGTCTTTACATAGTATAAACAGATCACGAACAAAATGTATGTGAATTGATGTGCTAATAAGCTCAACGAAGAAGTTCAAAATGAAGTGAAATAGAATGGAAGTTTATATTTGAAATATGAAAGAATGATTTTTTTTTAGAGAGATTGAAAGAAAAAAGTGAAAAGAAGAAAAAAAAAACAATGGGAATAGATTTTAAAAATGTGATGCCTAATGTAATGAATAACACTTTGCAAGCATTCCAAGCCGCAGATACCAGTTGCCATTTATTTGAATTTTAAAAAAATTTGTTAAATTATCCCGTCTAATTCTCTTAAGTTAATCATTGACTGTTGAAAGAATATAATGCAAATTGTAAATTTCTAATATGTTTCACAAGAACATCTTTGTTTTTAAAAAAAAATATACAATATCTAATGGTTAATAATTTACTAACAATGATTTTATTTGAATGAAAAAATTTTTTTTATTCTATAATGCATTCATATATTTAGGGCTAACTTGCGTACTCAAAAGAGACTTGCCGCTTCTGTTATCGGTGTTGGTAAGAGAAAGGTCTGGATGGACCCAAATGAAACTTCTGAAATTGCTCAAGCCAATTCCAGAGAATCCATCAGAAGATTAGTCAAGAATGGTACTATTGTCAAGAAGGCTGTTACCGTCCACTCTAGATCTAGAACTAGAGCTTACGCTTTATCCAAGAGAAACGGTCGTCACACTGGTTACGGTAAGAGAAAGGGTACTGCTGAAGCTCGTTTACCTTCTCAAGTCGTCTGGATTAGAAGATTACGTGTCTTGAGAAGACTTTTGTCTAAATACCGTGATGCTGGTAAGATTGACAAGCACTTATACCACGTTTTATACAATGAAGCCAAGGGTAACGCTTTCAAGCACAAGAGAGCTTTAGTTGAACACATCATTCAAGCCAAGGCTGATTCTCAACGTGAAAAGGCTATGAAGGAAGAATCCGAAGCTAGAAGAATGAAGAACAGAGCTGCTCGTGAAAGAAGAGCTCAAAGAATTGCTGAAAAGAGAGAAGCTTTATTAAAGGAAGATGCTTAAATTAATTTGATATCAAACTAATTTTAAAATTTAAAACTTTTATATTATTATCATTTATTATTATTAATTTAATCACTTTGTATTAACTTTCCACATCAATAAAAAAATTCATCTTCTTAATTTACATGCCAATTCAAGACTTCAATTATGTATGTATAAATATATAAATATATATACTAATCTAGTATCTATGTATTGAGACCATAAAAAAAATAAAACCTTTTTTAATTTATCTCTATTAAGCAATATATATGTATATATGTAAATGCATATGGCTATGATATAAAAGTTTATTTAAGACCTTGGATTAAGCCATCTTCATCAACTTCAATACTCATATAAGCAGCATGCACTGGCAAACCAGGCATTGTTTGAATTTTGCCTGCAATTGCATATAGATACTTTGCACCAGCTGAAAGTCTTAAATCTATGATTGGAAATATAAAATCTTTTGGAATACCTTTTAATTTGGGATCATGTGAAAGTGAATATTGAGTCTTGGCAATACAGATCGGTAAACGATCATATCCTAATTTAGTGAATTGAGCCATCTTTTTCTGAGCTAATTCAGATAGTATGATATCTTTACCACCATATTGAGTTTGAACTATACGAATCAATTTATCTTCTATTGAAGATGATAAGTCATATAAATATTTCAACTCTGCTTTCTTCTCACTTTTAACCACTTCGTTTATTGAGCTTGCTAAGTTTATTGATCCCTCCCCTCCTTTTTCCCAGTTATTAATTATTTGAACGGATTTAGCACCTGCTAATAATGCAGCTTCTTTGATAACATCAAATTCACTTTGTGTATCCCCTGAAAATTTGTTTATCGCGACAATCACTGGAATATTAAATTGTATTGCATTTTGAATTTGTTTACATAAATTAGATGTTCCTAAGGATACTAACTCAACATCTTCTTTTAAATATTCAGAAGGTAAATGTTCATCGGGTTTTATAGTGGGGGCGCCACCGTGAAGTTTTAACCCTCTCACAGTGGTTACAATTACAACAGCATCAGGTGTTAATTCTGAAGATCTACATTTAACATCTAAAAACCTCTCGCCTCCCATTGAAAAATCAAACCCAGCTTCAGTAATTACATATCCCAATGGTTTATTAGGATAAAGCTTTTCATCCCTTCCCACTAACTTCAGGCCAATCTTATCAGCAATAACTGATGAGCTTCCAATGGAAATATTAGCAAATGGGCCAGTGTGTACCATAGCAGGAGTACCTTCTAATGTTTGCATTAATGTAGGTTTTAATGAATTTTTTAATATAGCCGTCAATGATCCAGTCAGTCCTAAATCATCAACTGTTATAGGTTTATTGTTGAAATTAAATCCAATTACCATATTACTAATTCTATTTTTCATGTCATGCAAATCATTTGATAATGTCACTATGGCCATTAACTCTGATGCGGCTGTAATATCAAACCTTGTTTCCCTTGTTAGTCCTTTCTCAGTTGGTGATTCTCCAATAGTTATTCCCCTGAGCATTCGATCATTAGCGTCTACTGTTCTATTAATTGTAATCGTGTTGGGATCAATATTTAGCCTTGAAAAGGCTCGAATTTCTTCATCATTTAAAAAATTAGGATCTGTTTTTTTAACTCCCAATCTTTGAAGTCTTCGTAGCATAAATGATTTAAAGTACCTCTTATCGTTATGTTCAGGTACCAACTTCAAATACAATTTTAAATCATCAGTAATTCGAGTTTCATGGAAGATTCGGGTATCAATAGCTGCTGCTAGAAGATTATTGGCAGCTGTTATGGCATGAATGTCTCCCGTTAAATGAAGATTAAACAAATCCATCGGAATTACTTGAGAGTACCCTCCACCAGCTGCACCTCCTTTCATTCCAAATGTGGGGCCCATTGATGATTGTCTAATATTGACAATGGATGGGATTCCTAAGTGTGAAGTAAAAGCTTGTCCAAGACCAATAGCAGTGGTAGACTTACCTTCCCCAAACTGAGTTGGAGTAATACCGCAAACTAGTACATAGTGACCATTAGAGCGGTATTTCAGTCTGTCTGTTATAGAGCTAGATACTTTTGCCATATAATTGCCATGTATCTCTAATTCATTATTTTTAATTCCAAGTTCCTCTGCTAAGGATATAATTTCCTTAGGTTCTTGCTGTCTTGAAATTTCAATGTCTTCATCTAAGGGGCATTTCAATTCTAATTTTAAAGGAGTAATTTTAGGTTTTGTTTCTTCTATTTGAAATTTTAGCTTGCATGCCTCTATTACATTTTTTGCCAACATGCAAATTGTCATTGGACCAACTCCTCCTGGAACTGGTGTTATGTACGAGGTTTTGTTTTTCACCTTTTCAAAATCAGTATCTCCTACCAGTTTCTTCTTTAAAGGATTCTGTTTATTATAAATAAAATTGATACCTACATCAATAACAATGGCATCTTTTTTTATATGTCCTTTCTGTATCAAATGAGCGCACCCTGCTGCAGAAATAATTATATCGGCTCTTTTAGTATGTTTCTTGAGATCTTTCGTTTGTAGATGACAAACGGTGACAGTGGCATTGTGATTTTTTAATAAGTTGGCCATAGGGTTTCCAACAATATTAGAGCGCCCAATGACAACTATATCTTTACCTTCTAAAGTGATATTTGCTGACTTAAGTAGCTCAATACATCCTTTAGGTGTGCATGGAGTAAACCAAGGTTGGCCATCTCGTTTTGCTAGTTCTCCAATATTATAAGAGTTTAAACCATCAATATCTTTCATTGGTGAGATAGAATTAGAAATAGAACTCTCAGAAAAATGACTTGGCAGAGGTAATTGAACAAGTATTCCATGGATATTTACATTATTATTTGCCTTTTTTATTTCTCTTATCAATTCCATCTCAGAAATAGTGGAAGGCATTTTTTTAACAGAACAGTCAATACCACACTCCTTGGCGATTTTTAATTTCATCTTAATATAGGATGTAGAATCCTCTCGGGAACCAACTTGAAAGATTTGCAACTTTGGTAAGAAATCTTGGCGAATAGATTTAAATTTTTTGACCTCTTCATTTAGCTCATTGACTATACTTTTGGCTAGCAATTTTCCAGACAGGATTTTATATTGTCTTTTCCAAAGAAAAGACTTGGCGCTAAGATTTATCGAGCTGCTGTAATTTAGTTTTAAATGATTTCTTGAAAGCATACTAATCATTGGACATTATTTAGAACCTCATATTATATTTAACATATTGTTGTTGTTTTTCTACCTTTTATAAATATTATTTCGGTATAATTTAGATTAAAAGGGGTTCTCATACTATAATAGTACTCATACCCTACTCCATTCCAGGTAAATTTTTCCGATTAATTGTGTCATTGTTCCACCCTTCAAAAATAATTTGCTTTAAAAATTAAGTTTTAGGAATGGAGAATGAAAAGGGAAAATATCTATTAATTACGGCTGCTGTCTATAATTTAAAAAATCTCGCCAAGTACATGTTAGGTATTTATTGGAATTGAAAATAAAGGTAATAATATGATGTAACCTTAAAATCTTACGTTTTAAACCTTCAAGCTGAATACCTTCATCAAAAAAGAAAGTTGTGTATTTGAACAAGGAAAGTTAAATTTTTGGATATATCTTGTAGAAATTATGTAATCATAGGTAACTATAGGCATTTGCAGGCAATTATAGGTAATATATGTCATATGGAAGTTGCACTATCTATATACTTAATATTTGCGTTAGATGGTACCAATTAAATAAAAGGATAATGTATGTTGTTGTCTTAATAATTTTTTATAATTTGTAATAATACATGGCTTTTATAGAAACCTTTTTTTTTATTTATTAATCTTATTGTCAGATGTATATTTTATATTTTATGACTTTTTTTTAAAGGCTCAAGAAAATACAAAACAAAAATAAATTGCCTGAAACATTTCTAAGAACAGTTTTAAAGGAAACATAACTAATTCTGTAATACTTGTCATCTAAGACACCACTAACACTAGATACATAAGAAACTAATTAATCATGGAGATAAATACTAAACACAGAAAATACAAATTCCGCTAGCCTTATTAGCTGATATTAGCAGAATATTAAATTGAGTTTTTTTTTCTATCTTTATTTTGTGAACCTTTCCCTAGTAAATTATGCTTGAAGTTGTAGATATTAATGGAGAATAATCCATCTGTTGTATTATTCAGGCGGATAAGTTTTGGAGTCACATATTGAAATCAGTATATTTCATATACATCCTAACCTGATGAAGTTAGAGATTTTAGTCTAACTTAACTAAAGAAAAGCTAGAAGACTTCCTCATATGGGCTATACTTCGTACTTCTAGCCTAAGAGGAAATACTTGTGAGACAGCTGTGTTACAACTGGATTCAAAAGCTGGTGACTTATTTCCTTAGTATTTAAATATCCACTGTGGTTAATTATTTAACCGGGTTACCAATCTAAATATCAAATTAAATACTAATGGTATCTTATAGGAAATTGGGGAAAACACCTATATATTAGGTGGATTGTTTATAATGATGCTAAAACATATATACTTTAGTACAGTATATTTTGTACCAATCTATTATTTTTGCTATAGGTTGGTTAGAAGTCTTAACACATAAAAGTAGCAAACCTCACATTAAGGTCTTATTACTGTGTACTCCAGATTCCGATAGCCTGCATTGAGTGATCGTCATTCATTTAAATACTACTAAGTATATATTCAAGGATAAATCAAAGTTCTTTTATAAAACGTGTTGTAATCTACAATTAGCATACTTCAAATCTTAATCAAGGCTCTAATAAGCAGTTTAGTGATATTGAAATGGTTTGAAAAGGACAATTTCTATTTTTCATTGTATACCCAAGCACCCAGCACCAGCAAAATCACTGATAACAGGTTGTACAGAATATTATTCTAAATAGAGTCGCTGTTTATCAAAAGAGAACGGTTATTTGAAAGTACCATCAACTGTCGAACTTTCCAATGGGTAATTACATCAAGTTCTGTCATTTATTGTATAAGATAATGATTCTGTACGAAGTGTACTTAAAATGTGAATGCACTTTTGTTTACCATCGTTGTTTGATGGAAAAAATTAAAAATTATCATACATAAACTTTTCTATAAGTAATTATCTCAAAGTTGAAATGGGAAACGAATAGCACTGAGACTGGTAGCTCAACTGACAAGAGTAGAAGATCAGTTAAGCTATATTATGAAAGCTTTGTTTTTATTGTTCAGCTTATAGTTTTAAATTATCTTTCTAAATTTTCCAGGTTTATATTATAAATTCAGTATCTTTGATATAACTACCTTTTAGGTTATGGATAAAGGTTTGTTGACTGACATAATTTACAAAGTTTTGTCCAAAAGCAGTTAGAATTTTTTTCGATGTTCATTTTTAATGCTATAAAATTCAGAAAAATAATTAGTTGGGTAATCGGATTTAATTGGCAGTAAGAGGTTCATATTACCTAGCAAAAGATATCCTATAGAGGAACAAATAAGCACACAATCCTGATAAGATATTACAGTGGCCAACACCCCCAGATTAATAACGATAAAGTACTATATCTATATGCCGGGCCATTTTATTAAGATTAAGATATATTCATATCTTAAATAATATTAGTATGAACTAATAAGATTCTTTAAAAAAGAATTTGTGGGACGATAAATTTGTTTTTTTGTTACAATTTGAAAAGGGAAATTGGTCAATTAAACGTAGAATAAAATACAAAGAATATTATTAAATACATTATATAAGTTTAGCAACTACGAAATTACTCTCTCAATGAGTGATATCAAGGGAAGCTAAATTATAGAATTTAGAATTGAAACAGTGCTATTTGTCATTATCCTCTATACTTGATTCTATATTTTCATATGATGAAGAAGATATAGAATTTTTATTTTGGTCTGGTCTACTTGTTAAACCTTGTCTGAATGTTTGGTGTTCAGTTGTAGAGTTATCTTGTAAATTTGATGACTCATGATATGAGGCATCTCTTAAATTTGACTCCATATTTAAATTTACATTAAATGGGGAAGTTCTTCCTGTTCTAGAACTGGGGGAGTTTGAATATCTTTGAAAATTTGTGTTTAATGGAGAGTAATAATTTGGATTTACACGATTATATTGAGTTTGAAAATCGACAAATGATCTATTTTGTTGGTTATTAATCGGATATCTCATTACTGTAGGACTTTGAAAATGAGTTGGGGAGTATCCTAAGCCTGGACCATAGGGAGGGAACATGCCCCAAGTTGGGGTTATCCCCATTGGTGGTTTTGCAAAACCTTTGTTAAACGGTATTTGATTAGAAATATTGATAGTATTATGTTTGTTTTGAAGTAAAGATTCGTTGGATTCTGTATTTTGAAATTTTTGTTCATTTCTTTCATTGACTGTTGAGCTATGATTTTCTTCTAAATTAATATCGATTTGTTTTCTTAAATTTTTAGAGTTTGACGAAGTATCAATAGTTTGTTCTCCGCTAAATTCTCTTATAGTGTTTGCATTATTCTGATTTAATAATAATTTTGATTCATTCCAGTTTTTATCTATTAAAAGTCGTTGTTGTCTCTTCAAAGTTTCAGCATCTTGTAATATTTTATTTATTGCCAATTTTTCCTCCTCTGTGATATCTTGGGATTCTAAAGATGGGTATGTAATTGGAACACATTTAAGATTATCAACTTGTTGGTATATTGTTTTTGCATATTCTAATTGAGGAGATTCATATCTCTTTGGAAGTTCTTGATAAAGACTATCTGAATTATCGAAGTTTGATTTATCTGAATGTAAAGAACTTAAAGAATTTGATAAGGAATTGCTGCTATCTATTGAATTTTCACGGTAATTATGTTTACGTAAAATTTCTTCGAAAATAGTATTGAATTTTTTAATATTTTCTTCATTTTGTTCTGCACCATTCTCAATTAATTTATTTATTTCCTTTTCTTGTACTTCTAAATCTTCATTACATGAAATTTTATTTAATATTGCCTTTTTCCAAACTTGAATATGCGAAGATATTTGTTTTTTAGTTCTTAATTCTCCAGATTTATCCAAGATATACATGGAAATTAATTCGTTTCTTCCATAACCTTTATTTAAAACTTTAATTTTATTTGGGCCATTTTTAATAATTAAATGTAATGATTCCACAAATGCATTTTCCACTTCTGCTGTCCATTTATCATTATCGTGACTTTTACCGGTTTGTGGTGTTAATGAAGATGGGGTATTTGAAGATTTATTTTGTGTATTTGAAATATTTTTTGTATCTATAGGTTCAGGGTTTGAAATTGAGCTTGTATTCGAATTGGTTGGTATATTTGATTGTGTTGACGTTAATGGGGTATTTGATATGATAGGTTTATCTAAAACAGTTCTCGCTTGAGAAATTTTAGAAGTTAATGATAATTGATTTAACGGTATTGGCTTTGTGCCTCTCTCAAGGATTGAATTTGATAATTTATTAATTGGGTATTTTTTGGAAAGAGTATCTTCATTAAGAAGTTTCCCAGATCCTGAATTTATCAGGTTTATATTAGTATGATCTGATTGATTATTACTTTTAATGTTATCAGTATCTCTTAAATTTTCTATATTTTTAGCATCTTCAATAGACTTATTATTATAATTATTATTGTTATTATTCTTCCTAAGTTTCTTTAAAAAATCCTCTTTAATTTTGTTATTAATAAGTTCATCTAGTTGGAAAATATCTAAATCCTGAATTTCATCGAATTTAGAATCATTCGATTTTTGTAATGAATTAGTGTCATCAGAATTTGAATCTATATTTTTGACATCTTGAGTAAAAACATCGAATACTCTTGTTTTAGATAATTGGGTATAATTTTTTAGTGAACTAGAAGTTGATTCCAAAGAGGAAGAAGAAATGTCATTAATCTCATCATCATTTATTTTTTTTTGTAAATTACTATTAATAGCTTCATCTTCGCCTTGCGGATTATTTATGGGATCTGAATCTGGAGCCAGATTTCGGAAAGGTTTGTCCTCTTTGTCAGGAATTGATTTAATTGGAATTTGTCGTAGATTAGCATGATTTGGTTTTTCATTCATTGTAGATATTATTAGTTAAGGGTAAGTGATGCGATATATATAATTGTGATAAGTATGCAGAAAAAAAATAAAAATCAATAAAAAAAAAGGGTGATAGTATTGACAACACGGGATTTTTTTTTGTATTTTTTTATTTTGGGTCAAAAATGTACAAGTCTATTAATTATTATTATTATTATATTTAATTTTTTTTATTATTTTTTTTATTTCTTATTATTCTTTAAGAAGAATGATAATAATGATAGAATATTACTATGTGAGAAAGAGTGGAGTAAAGAAGGGAAGAAATAAAATAATAATAAATAAAAAAAATATGGATGAGATAGGGGGGGATACGTATGAGATTGGTTGAAGGATAAGGAAGCTTTGAAATCCAAGATCTTGATTAGTATAAAAAAAATATAATTTTTTATTTGCGATGTGTTTATTTATTATGGATGGTACCTTTTAAATTGAAAATGCTAGCCTATCAAAATTAATGTAAAAAAAAAAACAAAGAGAAAAAGAAATTGTATTATAATTGAAAAAAGTAATTTACAATAAGAGCATAATTAGGGATATGTATAAAGTAGTATTCAAAATGTCACGAATTTAGAATGCGGGTTACCTTATTGAATAGTTAAAAATAAATTGATGGATATTCCGATGAAGGCTTTAATTTGGATAAAGGTTTCTGTCTTTTCTTTTTATTTCCTCTTTTTTCAAAAAAAAACTTAATGACTTTGAATTCTTAATGTATTAAACCAATTATTGAGTGTGTACTCGGATATGTAAACAGATGATAGTAATAATAGGAAAAACAATTGAAAAAATAAAAATGAAAATTAGAAATAAAAAGATGAAATTATGATATAGAACAATTTAAAATGATTTTTTTTTTTTGTAAACTTTGCAAGAGAACAATGGGAAAAAAAGGAGATGTGTATTAGTGATTTATTTATATAAGAGATCTCAATGGGAGGTTTCGTAACAAATAGAAGAAAAGAAAAAAGAGTGATATAGAGCCGATGTAGAAATAGGAAAATTGTAATACAAAATATGTTGTTGATGAAGTTCAAAGTAGAATGGAAAATTTCATTTAGAAGGGGTGACAATAGAGAGAGGAGAAGAAGCAATAGGATATACAGGAGGAAGTACAGGAGGAGGGGTTAGAACAAGGTAGATGAAACATAGAGCAGTATTTAAAAGCGAGTCAACAAACGCTCGAAACAATTAGATGAAAGAGGTTGAAACATGAGTATGTATATATAGAACTTTCCATAGATATGTTTATATCTATATATATGTAGAAATGATTGCATATGTGTGTGTGTATATATAGAAGTGTATGGAGGAGTGTTTTATAGTTTTATATATATCGGGAAAGTGTATGAGCGAGTTAGAAAAGACAGAATACCAATTAATATACGGAGTTATCTGAGTAGGTCAAGTTTATTTAAAAAGTGGTGAGCTAATTTCTTTGCGAAGCATAATAATGACAACGTAATCAATTGAAAAAATGGATTTGTGGATTTCATTTTTCTAGGAAAATTCAAAAACAGACAACGGTGTTGTACAAAAACAGAAAAGTAAATAGTTACGTAGATGTAGATGTAGGAAGTTTAATTAACACTAAATATCAAGAGAGAGATTATTTGAGATTGTACTATTCTTGGGCATGAGGATGGGAGGGTGCCAGGAAAAATCGCAAATAATCGCAAATAATACGGTTTTTGTGACTGGATTGGTTTCAAGATGTTTCCAAGAACCTCTAGAACCAGAAACCAATAAACTCATAGGAAAGCTGTTTGTCTATTTATTTATTTTTTATTTGTTTATTTTTATGGTAAAAACTTTAAAAAAGTCTTGAGGTAAATCTTATGATAAATATTCTGATATCCTTGATCTTAAGGACACCGAGTATGTCAGAAAGTGGACCCTCAGAGAATGTGACATCTGGTTTTGTCCGGGTGACAGCTTCCCATTGTTTCAGGGTTCTACGCGGGGCAACTAGCGACCGGCCGGCCAATGACACAACATTCCGGACACATTCCAGATCCGAAACAATGTGGCACATCTGTTTCTCCGGACCGAGTTTCTCCGGACCTCTGCCGGCCACGGGATCGCCGTGGCCGGGGGATCTGTACGTGGCTTGTCACGTTCCTAGCCTAATACGTCCAGCATTCCCGAGAAGCGGAGCCCTGGAGCAGTCACGGGCCTACCCGATATGGAATCCTGCCCCTGATTTGGAAATAGGTTCATAGCCGGTACTCTCCGGTCCGAGTGTCCGGCGTATCTGTAGTCCTAATTCGGAAAGTGGCGACTCTTAGCAACAAGGTTCACACCACGACTATAGGTTTAGACTATCATAACTATATACTATATTTGACTATATTCTATTGTATTATATTGATATTATGTTATATTATACGGTATTATATGATATGATATGATTTTGTATTATATTATATTATATTATATTACACTACATGGTTCTATACTATACACACACCTACACTAGTGGCTATCGGAGTCGGACCCCAGGTATTGCGAATAATCGTCAGCAGATGCAAATAGAGGCAATTCTTTGATTGCCTTCTTCCTACTCTTCTTGTCCTTGCCTTTACTCTTGTCGTTTTCAGTCTCGCTTTCACTTTCGGAGTTCATTTCATCAGCACCACGTTTTCTTGATTTGCTGTCTTCAATGACGTCGTCAATATCCGCAATGTCGTCAACTTCATCGGCCATGTCGTTGATGATCTCATCGTCATCGCTTTCCACTAACAGCTCGTTGTCATCATCACTATCCTCACCCATCGATCCGAAATCTTCATCATCTAAGTCAAGTCCTGAATCTGAATCGTCTTCCACTTCAGGTCTAGATTTGACCAACGCGTCCCAGACTTCATTCTCATCCATGTCTTCTTCTTCACTATCAAATCCATCGTGGACTTCATTCTTATTAACTTTCTTGATAGCGGCTTGCTTCTTATTGAAATATTGATAGAAAAATTTATCTTCTGGTTTAATTTGACTAATTTTCTTATTCAACCAATCTTCAGTATTCACTGGTATTTCTTCATTTTTCATACCAGTAGATTTCACCAATAAACTTTCGTTGATCATTGCACCACTGGATAATGGTTGCATAATAGATGAACCTTTTAAATTAGCCTTTTGTTTACCATTCCTATAGACAAATCTATCCAAGAAATGAGTAATTGTGAATAAACCCAAGTCAGGTTTCGTCACATCCTTAGTGTTACCTTCTACAAAGGCCTTTGCATAAGTTTGGATTGTCGGATGATAATGATTTAAAAATAATTCGATTTCCCATAATGAAGATTTATCAGCATTGGCAAAATTTGGGTCTCTTTTACGGCTATCATACACCCGTACATCGGCATTCTCTTTCTTATTCTCAGTGTCATCATTATCCTCATTATCACTAGCATATTCGTGATCGACTGGTGAATTTTTCAAAAGATTTTTGATTTGAGGAACGTTCTTACTTAATTGAATCAATAAAAATATAAACCCAGCAATACTGCCGATGTTTAACCAATGGATAGATACTTGTAGAATACGTTTAACAAAGGCCTCCACTCTTTCCACATTGTCGTCTTGTTTCAATGATTTATATAAAAGATTCAAATATATCCCTTGCTTAGATGATACATATACTCGAGGATCTAATAAACTTTCATATAATGTACGGTAATATCTATTATTATCCAATTTGGCCTTAACAGTAACTTGATTAATTAAAACTAATGCTTGAATAGATGTATTGAAATTGGTAGAATGAGTGATCTTGTATAAAGTATCCATATGTGCTTCATATACAACAGATGGCAATTGTGCAAATGGGAAAGCACGGTTGACACCTGTTAATAAACCACTAAATATCTTGCTATTTTTTTCATTAATGATTTCATTTTCAGTTTTTTCATTCTTTACTGATCTACCCCCATTTTTACCCTTTTTGAAATTCTTCTTTCTATGTTGTTCATATTTTTTTTCTGTATTTTCTTTTTGTTTACCATCTTCAATTTCATCTTTATCAGTTTGAAGTAAAAATTTTTCAAATAATGTGAAATATGTTTTGATTAATTTATTAGCAATTGAATCCTCAGCTCTCTTTAAAATAGTTTGGTTTAATGTAATAATGGAATAATAAGTAGTATGATATCCAGCATTTGGTTTCAATAATAGATCAACAATAGAATCAATAATAATACTCTTCATATTAGGATGAGCTTGTTGTAATCGTAATAATAAATATGATGCCTTCGAAGATACTTTAGAATCAATATCACCAATCTTATTAACCCCTAATTTTAATAGATTGAATTCTTGTTCCGGTTTACTGGTAATAAATTCGAAGATATGATTCAATACTTGTGATCTAACATGAATAATTGGATCATGACATAATCTTTCCAATATTTGTAACATTTTGAAAAATAATTTTTTCAAATAATCTTCGAAATAAAATATAGCCAATGTTCTCTTATTATTCATCATAGAAAGGCCAGGTTGGTTTTTGAAATATCTTAATTTACGATCAGAAGGTAACAAAGAATTCAATAATAAGTCCTTTAATGCATTCAAACTTAATAGAATGGAATTTCTAGATTTCTTGCTACAATAATTTAATAAAGTATCCAATGATTTCATATTGTGAATAGGAGATTCTTGTATTAGCAAAGTCAAGGCGGAGATTTTATCATTCAAAGTACCATCAGATAACATTTGTGACATAAATTTACGTTGAGAAGAATCTTTGGTAAATTCATCATAATAAGTTTGATTATCTAACTCTAAAGTTTGTTTACCACGTTCAAATAGAGTTTCGATTTGTTCGTTAGTTAATGGCTCTTTTTCTTCAGAGTTATCAAGTTGATTGTATAATGGAATTTCATACCATAGAGTATCATATGGAACAATCAGTTTAGTTGAATCTACTACTGATGATTTATCGACAAACCTGCGTCTGGATCTATTTTTTTTTTTACTTACTTCTTTTTCTGAATCTTGATCGCTTTCATCTTCGCTTTCCCCTTCATTTTCCCCTTCATTTTCCCCTTCATTTTCATCTTCTCTTTCATCTTCGTCTTTACTGGAGTTTGAACTAAGTTTTCCATCGTCTTCTTCTTCTTCTTCCTCTTCAGCATTATCGACAGCATGTTTGTCAAAACCTAGATTATTCATGAAACTTTTCAAATCAGTGTCAAATTTGGCATCTTCTTGGCTCTCATTATCATTGAATTCTTGCTCACTCATCTCATCAGCGTTCTCATCCAAGTCTCCAATAAGATCCAAATCTTCTTCAGTAGCACCTAAAGCTAATGCTTCTTTTTTCAAAGCTTCATCAATTTTTTTACTCTTGGCACTTTCTTTGCTCTTGGCTATATCTTTATTATTCTTTTTCTTGGTCTTGTCCTTACTCTCTACATTACTCTTATCCTTATTGTCTTTTTTCACCTTTTCGTTGTTCTTGGTTTTACTCTTAACATTCTTATTATTTTCAGATTGTTTCAATTTTGAAGAAACTCTATCCTTCAAAGAAGACAAGTCCAATGAGTTCTTGTTAGATTCAGACATCTTTCTTCAACCTATCTTATCTTTGTTTAACCAGCAATTACCACTTTTAAACAAGATTGATTTATGTAGATTCAATCCATATTAACTGATATTATAAACATCATTTTATCATTAAACTCATCTCATCGGAATCAAAAATTTTTCAACTGAAAAAAGAAAAAATAAAAAAAAAAAAAAAAGAACCTGGCGTGAAATTGCCCCATTAAGTAATTCCCATTAACGACCCTTTTGTCACATGCATATCACATGATGAACCAGATCCAATCACGTGCATACCGGGTAACCTTGTAGGACATACTTTTTGTGCGGTATTTCCTGATCAGGCCACACAAGGTTTGCCACCGCTCATAGAATAAGCGGGAATGGTGCGAAAGTGTATTGCGCAAGTTTCTCTGGAGATTGTACCTCTCTACGACGCTCTATGTTGCTCACTCAGCAAACTACTTTTCTTCTTCCATTACAACTTGATTTAGTGAGCAAAAGTTATATTTACATTAATTTTGTATTTGTATTTGTAATTTTTTGACAATTCATATTTAAAATATAATAAAGGTTGTTTTTTTTTACCAATCAAAATTATATTTTTTATAATTCGATCTAGTTTATTCTAGGTTATATTTTCTTCAACTTCTATTTCATATATATAATTGGTTAAGCCACAGAACAAAATCCCATTAAATTTATCATGTCCTCTTTAAAACGTATTACTAAGGAATTGAACGATCTAGGCAGGTATGTTATTTGAATAATACGCTTTGTTTTCCAAGATTTTGTAGATCTCATTGGCAGGATTTCAATATCTAGACTAAGATTTTTACAATACTTCTACTAGATTTCTACAAGATTTTTCCAAGATTTCTGCATGTTCTCTTTTCTGAAATAATCATAATACTAACATAAAATTTGATGTAAATTTTGTTGTTCAAGAAAACAAAAATAACGATTGAACTTTCCAATCTAATTTTTTTTAATTTTTGAACTCGCTATTATGTAATTTATTTTTTAAACAGAGACCCACCTACCTCATGTTCCGCTGGCCCAGTTGGTGATGATATTTATCATTGGCAAGCTTCCATTATGGGTCCACCAGATTCCCCATACGCTGGTGGTGTCTTCTTCTTATCTATTCATTTCCCAACAGACTACCCATTCAAACCACCAAAGATTTCTTTTACTACTAAAATATATCATCCAAATATTAACGCCAATGGTAATATTTGTTTAGATATATTGAAGGATCAGTGGTCTCCAGCTTTAACTATCTCCAAAGTTTTATTGTCTATTTGTTCCCTATTAACTGATGCTAATCCAGATGATCCATTAGTACCAGAAATTGCTCATATTTATAAAACTGATAGACCAAAGTATGAGGCAACTGCTAAAGAATGGACTAAGAAATATGCAGTATAGATTACTTATTTGAAGGCCAAGAAAAAAAAATCTTAGTACTTAATGATTGTTTTTTTCTTGTTTTACCAAATAGGTAATAAAATTAAATAAATAAATTATAATTTAAAATTAAAAGAAATGATCATTTTTCATTATGAAAAAAAAAAATGAAAATAACCTAACGATAATCTGAAAAATATGCAAATTCTTTTATGTCTATATCTTTCTTTTTTTAAGTCGCTTATCCTCATTATCTATCAATATATATATTTACGTATCTATGTATATATATTGACATATATTATTTAAATATATTTATATGAACTTTAATATATTTTTTATATTTAGGACTTCTTTAGGGATTCTTACTTTTTTACTTAAATACAAAAATAATCATAAGTAATTAAAAAGAAACTCACAATAACACAAAACATTCAACCACATATCTTTTGAATAACATTGAATCAACTATTTCAAATTATAATTTTATTCCAATAATATATACTAAATAACACCGAAAACTGATACTTTAAAGTCACGTGATTATCATCCAACATTATGCAAAAAAGTGATCTCCTCGACGGGGAATTGAACCCCGATCTGGCACGCGACAAGCGCCCATTCTAACCATTAAACTATCGGGGATCTTCTGATATTTTAAAAATTTTGTGATATATATATATATTTACGGAAATTATTGAAAATATATGTGTTTATCATAATACAGTGATACTATATAAAACTGACTAAATTATTCATGATTACAAAAAGGGTATAAAACTAATTAACTTAAATGAAAGTAATTCATTTTACATCCTTTACATCTTTTTCCCAATATCTCATTCTCTTAAATCTCAGCAACTAGTAAATACTTATCTCTTTATAAACATACTCCAGTGATTAACAAACTACTTTAGAGAACCTTTAATTTAGTCAAAGTCTAAGTGTAGGATAGTTATAGCGGATAATTTGACCGCATAAGATCTACATTGGTTAAAAATAGACCTTACTTAAGTTTTAATAAAAATAAAGACTTAGTGAGACAGATCACATTTAGTTCAATCAAACGTTACAAAAAGTTCTAGCAAACATACAAATTGAACTTTCTTGAGTTACCTACTATGAAACAAGGTAATAATAAAAATACTAAATTATGTAATCTTTAAATATATTGTACATTACTGGTGCAACTAAAATGCCATGTTCTATAGCACGTGCAGCAATCGAGATCACGCAATAATTATTAAAAAAACATTACTAGAGTTTGTTAAAAAATAAGTAAATATTACTTTGAATAATCCCTGGAGGTTACCATGAATAATGTGTTCTAAATATTATTAAAAGAAAGTTATGGATAATAATGTTGCATTAAGAAAAATAGAATTGAAGACTTATTAATTAAATTCAATTAATACTTAAAACAGATAGAAAATTCTACTTAGTAGATATCAATTTTTCATCAACTTAAAACAATTTTACGAATAAGAAACAATTACAAATAAGAAACAATTACTAACAAGAAACAGCTATTCTTCTAGTCTTGTTATGCTTCTTCTAGAACCTTCATTAGCCGCCAATGGTTGCGTCCAGGCTGTCCCTTCAAAGAAAAAAATAAATGTTCAATTGATAGAATTTCTTCAATTATTATACTTAATTTCACTTCCTTTTATAAAAATAGCCCACAAATTGTAAATTATATTAGTTGGATTGATAAAGATGCCCTTTGTTTTGAACGCTTGTATATAATAAGATGTTAATTGTAACAAGTCTTATTAAAGATAAATAGTTCTCTATTTAATCATACTCACCGTTATTAAGGAATAAAAAGTAAAAATTTCTAAACAATAGCTATCAATTTTGCAGTTAGCAGTTATATTTTGATATTCAACTAACGCTATTCTATTTCATGTTATATTTCATTGAAACTTTTTCATACAGTTTCTTAGTAAACAACTGATACGCCTTACTATTCAATTCTTACTTATTCGTCAGTTATTTATTCAGTAGCTAGTTGAGATTGAATGCTACAATTGTTAGAGATTATTAACAAATATCTTTCCCAAATAGCTAAAGACATCTAAAACCATTATTAATACTCTTTCTTGTAGACTAGTTTAGGTAAGTTTTTCGGGCTTCTCGCTTGTCGTCTTTTGAGCTTAATACAATAAAAAAAATAATTAAAAAAAATGTGAAATTTAGCAGTTTCATCACTAAAAAAATACACAAATAAGCAGTTAACGTGGTTTTTAGTTGCATCTTACTTTTGATTAGCTCATCTAGAATCATTTAACAATAATACTTCTGAAGGAGCATACAGAAAAAGTGAAACTCAATTGGATTTAACCATTGTTCACATAGATCAAACGAAAATTACTTTAACTTATACGAAATACTAACATTATTAAAACTTTCTCCTTCCAATCCTTTTACGGCACTCCTCAAAATAACATTTATACTCCCCTTTTAGAATTAATTTGCTATTTTTTCTAAGATCACCTACTACTGTTTTTTTTTTTGGTTAGTACGATTTTTTAGCACTTAATTGAAACAGGAGCCGCTAACCTAAAATATCATTCAATTGTTCATACCTTAATATATCTGTGATAAAATACAATGTATAATAACCGAGTACCTTTACAAAATTACCAAAAAACCAATGCAGAGTCACTCTTGAAATTATCTCAAAAACTTTTTAGTGATCAAATATTTGACCTCTATTTAACACCTTTCCAACTAATTCTATTAGAATATCTATTATCAATTGAAAATGATTCAAATAGATTAATGACATGGAAAGAATTCCTTAACGGTAATATTTCTCTAAATGTCAAGATGTTCTCTAATATACCCATGACAAACAATAACATCAATAATAATGATAATATCAATGATAATAGCCACAATAACCTTTTTAATGATCAAAATTATAATCTTCTCAATAATAATTTAAAATCTAATGAAAAGCAAACCCCGAAAAGTTTAAATGATCGTGAAAGTTCTTTATCCGTCGATAATACCAATCCAAATGAAGATGACATGTCGAGGGTAGATTTAGAGAATTTTAGACAACAGATAAATGGCCATCAATTCATCGGTAATCTATCATTAAAGGTACGATACGTACTATGGCAATGTGTAATAGATGTAAACTACGCAAACAATGAAGATTTTATGGGTAATATTGATGAACCAAGCTTATTAGACTATGTTCTTCTAGATACTGAATTAGAGGACAACGCAAAGAATGAATCTGAATCTCAAGAGATGCCATTTTTGATCACTAAAACAAATGAAAATACTGAAACACCTAAACCAAATGATGACTATGATGATGAAGAAGACAATTACGACGATGAAGACGAAGAAGATACCACGAAAAAAGAAGTAACTATTAATCAACCTGACCCAGTTAATAATCAAAGTAGTATTACACCTGGGGAATGTAAATATGATGACCAACACAAACTAATTATAGATTTCTCCATATCTAGAAATACCTTACAGAATCTTCGCAATAGTGATTCAAGCAAAATTATGGAGAATTCAAACAAAATATATCATAGCTTTGAACATGATCGCGAAACAATGTTAAAGAGGCTAAAATTAGTAGAAAATGACAAACTTTTAGAAACCTCAAAGAAGAGACGCCGTAGCAATTCTGGCAGTGAAGAAAACAATTCTGATGATGATGAGCATAACATGGACGATAATTTAAAGGATCAAGAAAAGCCAGCTACTAAAGTCCAAAGTAATAAATCTCAGAAAAATAATGTAGGCCATTCAGGAAGTAAGGTAAATAAATCTGATAATTCAAAAGAAGAAGACAGACCTCATGAAAACAAGAGGCCTAGAAAGAATTCAACTCATGTACCAAATGTTAGTCTTGGCGCTGCAAATTTATCATTGAGCCATTTACTTTCAGAAATTCACGAGAATAAGCCAAAGCTAAAAATGTCTGATTACGAGTTAAGGCATTTGATTATTGATGTTCGAAAAAATAGATCTAAATGGGCGTCTGATGAGAAAGTTGGCCAAGAAGAACTTTATGAAGCATGTGAAAAGGTCGTTCTAGAATTAAGAAATTATACTGAACATTCAACGCCATTCCTAAACAAAGTGAGCAAAAGAGAAGCTCCAAATTACCATCAAGTTATCAAGAAATCTATGGACTTAAACACAGTTCTAAAAAAATTGAAGACATTTCAATATACACGTAAACTGGAGTTTGTTGATGATATAATGTTAATATGGAAAAACTGCTTAACTTACAACTCTGACCCTTCGCATTACTTACGAGCACATGCATTTGCCATGCAAAAGAAATCACTTCAATTAATACCACTAATTCCTGATATCGTAATCCGGAATCGAGCAGAGGTAGAAAAAGAAATTGAAAGTATGGAGAATGATAAAGATTATAAAGAGGAAGATGAAGTTGCAGGCTCAGGAAGGAAAGGTTTAAATATGGGTGCCCATAAACCAGCGAATGCTTCCGAATCTACTGAGTCTAATATCAATAATACTGAAACTCAAGAGAAAAATGGTGTTGCTGAAGATGAAGAACCAGAAAGTAAAGAGACCGATGCTAACCTTGGTAACGATGTACGTGATCAGAATTCTTTAGATAAAGAACCAATTACAACTAATAGCACAACTATTGATACAACCATCACTGATGGTGACACTATTACAAATACTACTTCTGATGCCATTGATGTAACGTCTAATATTATTACCGCTCCATCTCAAAATCAAGATAATGATTTAACGCAAGAGAACGAAAACTTAGAAAATAAAAAGGAGTCATCAAACGTAAATAGGGTTGCTGAAAATGAAGAAAATGAAGAAATCCAAATGGAAGAAGATGCAGAGGAGGAAGACATTGATGATGAGTTAGAAGAAACAGCACACTTTATGGAACGTGATGATGATAAAGATGATGTAGAACTTTCAATATGGAAAACTCTTACTGCCCCTGTAAGAGCTCGATTATGTATGGATAGAAGCTCTTATTTCAAAGATGGGAAGCTAAATAAAGATGCTAAAGCTTTACTAAAAAATCCAGATAAAATGAAGAATTTTGACCAATTGCTAATTGAATATAAGGAACAAAAGGAACAAGAAAGAGAAAATAAAATACAGGAGAAAGAGTTAGTAATGAAAAATGGGTTTGGAACAATCATAAAACAAGAATTTGAAACACAACTTCAAGTTGTTGCAGATTCTGAGATTGATTCTGAGGCTATTTTAGATAAGGAACCTCCAGAATTAGATATGGATGATATGACATTCTTCACTCAATATGAAATAAATAATACCATCCCACCCTTGAAATATGACGGTGTAGAAACCACCTCTGTCGACAAAGATGAAGATGAACTGGTTAAGCATATGTTACAAGAAGATAACAGCACTACCATTAAATTCGGTGGAAATGATGATTCTGGTTTAACTCCTCAGATGAATAAAAATATAACTCTCATACAACAAATAAGACATATTTGTCATAAGATTTCACTAATTCGGTTACTGCAATCACCTCAATCTATGCATTCAAGTAAAACCAATGCACAACGATCTGCATTTTTAGAATCTCACCAATTTAAGCCAACTAATTTTGAAACAATATTTGAATTAGACCCTGTATCTGCATTACCTACAAGAGATATGAAATATAGCAAAGTTCTCATGAAAAACATGATGTATAAGAATGTTTCTAAAATTGCAATGGCTAATGGTTTTGAATCCACACAACCTTCTGCGATATCTATTTTATCAGACATGAGTGAAATTTATTTATCAAATTTAATTAAGACTATAAAGGTTCATCAAGAAAGTGTGTCTTTAAATCAAAAAAGTACTAGTGATATCTTGAAGTTATCATTATTAGAAAATGGTATATTTAGACCAGATGAATTATATACTTACATTGAAACAGAATTCACAAAGAAGACTAAGAGACTATCAGATGTCAAAGTAAAGCTAGAAAACTTTTTGCGAGAATTATTACGTCCTACCTTGAAATCTCTTTCAGAACAAAATTTTGAAGATGAAAGTCAAAGTTTCATGACTGGTGATTTTGCAACAGAGATAACTGGTGAAGATTTCTTTGGCTTCAAGGAATTGGGTCTAGAAAAAGAATTTGGTGTTTTAAGTTCTGCAGTACCACTGCAGATGCTAACTTTCAGGCTTCAATCCAATACCGTGGATTCTGCAGATCAAACTAAAAAAATTCAGCCAGAAGAATACCATAATATTGTATACAGGAAAATTATCAAAGAGGATATTGACTCAAAACGTTATTCTTCTATACTAACACCATTATTGGAAAAAGCAATGGCTCGATCTGAAGCATATTTGATAAAAATCAAGAAGAGTCAAACTCTACCTGAATCAGAGGAGGATAAATATCCAGAAGGTACGATACTTGAGGATGATGAAATTTTAATAAAAGGTAAATCTAATAATAGGCCTAAAATTCCTCCAACAGGTAAGATCAGTACAAACTATAAGAAAAAGTTAATTGCAGATGCATTCTTTTTACCTGAAGAGGAAGCTAAGGAAATAAAGACTGAGGTCTCATCAAATCAAAATGATAGCCAACCTGAAAAGTCTGATCAAAATATACCGAAAGATGAAAACCATGAGGATTCATTTTTACAGGATCCCCTAGATACACCAACAGGTGTGAACACAGACTTCTTATTTGGGCAAACTACTTCGCCGGCAACAAGTTCTTTTAGCTTAAGTTTACCTAGGCTAGACCAATAGGGATACCACAAACTTCATTTAGAGTCTTATTTTATTATTTTATACAGAAATAGATTCTTTTGTATTATATATTTATCTGCAATTATTTAATATTTTTAAAAAACACTTCATAATTATAAAAAATCATAGCTCATCACGTAGCTCATAATTGTCATCTACTTGTTTTGAAATATCAGTAACCTCAACAGATATATGTTTATCATCTAAAATTGTTGGTTCAAGCGATGCCTGATCTGCTAATGAAGTGGTTGACGCAATATGTTCTTCCTGTTGTATCTCAGAGTTTCGATATTGTTGCATATCAACTTGATCTTGAAAATTTATTTTTTCTTGCTCTACATATTCCATATAAGCATCTGGTTCTTCTTGCTCGGCATATTGAGAATGAGTTTCCTGTTTGTTCTTATCAGATTGTTCCTCCTGCTGGTGGGCATGTGATTGTTTGCTATCGTCGTGCTGTTCATCATTGACTTGATTTCCCAAGGAAGATATTTCTGGTGTAATGCCATCATATGTATTTTCATCATCTTTTCTACTATCCTCCACAATATTTTCAATATTCTCATTTATTTCGTCAGTATACATTTCGTTGGACTGTTCGTATCTCTCATTTTCAGCCTCTAAAGAGTCATTTGTATTTTCTGGCTTGATATTAGTATTATCTGAAGGGCCGTTCAAATATGTTTCAGTGCTACTTTCAAAAGATTGATCATTGTGTTGGTATTCTTCTTCGTTGTTAGAAGCTAGTTCAGAAATTTGTTTATTGATGTTAAAATTTTCTTGCCAGTCTTGATCTATTATAATATCCTCAATCTCATTATTTTCATCATTCATATGATTCGTAGATATTAGATCTTCCTCATATATTGTTGGACGTTCAGGATCCTCTATATTAAGTTTGTTAGGTATATTATCATGATCCATGATCACTTTTTCAGCGGTATTAATATTATTCTCTTCAACGATACTGTTCTGTTTTAGATCTTCCACATACTGAGAAATTTGTCTGTCGTTAAAATTTTCTGTAGCTTCTTCTACATTTAATTTCCCTTTTTCATTAGTGTATTCCTCCAACACATTACTTCCAATGTTAGAGTTAGAATCTTCTTCATTCAGTTTCATTTCTTCAATATGCTCCGTGTGATCATCAGATATTTCAGTTCTAGCCAAATATGAAGTGCTATCAATCTCTTCAAGCACTTGTTCAGAATTATTCTCTTCTAAGTTATTTTCATGAGTATTGTCTACCGAGTGCAGTAGAGCATTATTCTCTTGCTCTTTTTCTTGCTCATTATAGCGAGGGTCATCTATAAACTCGGGAGTATGATCTATGATTTCAATTTTTATTTCTTCAATATTTTCCTTTTCTTCTGCATTGGAATCTAGATAGGGTTGCAAATTTGGTTCTTTTGTTAGGATATTCATTATAGCATCAATCATTTCTTTATTATTTCGGAAAGTAGCAGTTTCATCCACATATGCAACAGTGAGATCATTTTCATTTTCCTGATTTTGAAGTTCTGTTGGAGCTCCTTGAGTAGCTTTTAGAGTTTTAAATTTTGGCCTATTAATCTTGTTTTCCTGTTTGACGCGTCTACTTCCCTTAGTTCCATCGATTCTTTCACCATATGCAACGTATATAAAATTCCCCTCGTCAGGGAACTCAGTTTTATCGTCTATGACAAAGTTCGCCATACCGTCTGATCCGATATCAACGAATACGTTTTTAATGTGATTAAAATTCATATCAACAATTTCTGCGATCCATTGGAATGCATCACCTTCTTGAAATCTTGCACCATTTGGCAAAGTTAAAGCCTGATGGAATAACATAACTGGAATTGCCTTTGACAGATGTGCGTATAAGTCCGATAATGTTGTTTGTTCGTCATAGAGCAAGTCTACGTCCCCAGTGTATAAAATAACAGATGTATTTAATTCTGGTATATTTTCATGTGGGTTTAAAAGGTAAAGGCCATGCCCTAAGAAATATGGTGAATATTTTGGTAATACATCTGATATTGATTGTTTTGAATTGATAGTAATATCTTTTTCTTCATTAGTACAATAGATCTGTTTGGCACTTTTTTTATCTTTACTTTGTGATAATAATTCTAGATCACACAATGCTGGGACAGCAATTTGAGCTTCATATGCACAGGTTTTCACTTCTCTAACCCATTGAATGGCAGCCTCTCCAAAAGCAGAACCACAAACGTATTGAACCTCTGTAACTCTTGGTAAACCTGTTAAATCACAAATTTGACCATTTTCGATAATTTCACTAATGTAGTATTCGAAATCGTTATATAACAATTGAAAATCATCATCATGTGTTAATATTTTTTTGGTTTTATTTTTCTTTTGTAACCTCCTTGAATTTTGAATATCCACTTCCATTGGTGGAGCTCTACCTAGAGTATAGAATAAAGAATTTGTTGTTCCAGGTACACCATGAAATTGAGTAAAAGAGTTACCTATGCAGTATTGATATGTCCAAAACCCATTAGCGTAGACCATACAGTAGCCTTTTAAATCATTTGTAATAATTTCCATTGCATTTTTTAAACTTTCTTGATATATTTCATCTAATTGGTCTGAAGTCAAATCTTTTTGAAATAGATTAGAACCGGAATTTTTATTTGTTGGTATAAAACATTTTGAATAATCATTTATTTTAATAATAGACCCATTTTCCAAGGCGGTCTGGTTATTTTCAATTGAGCTTAGCCATTTATTTTTAGATATATAATTGATTGAATATTTATCTGTTGAGAAAGGATCTTGAACAGGTGCAAACAAACTTTGGACTTGATTAATAGAGTAACATATTATTAGTGAAGAATATATTATTGAATTGTTAATTAATTTCATTCTTATGCTAAGTATAGGTGGACTTAATATGAAAAAGATAAGATTGGTTTATTTAGTTTTTATGATGGAGTTAAATCTATAAAAGGCATATGGAAGTAGCTTTCTTCTATCTTTTATCAGTCAAAAAAAGGGAATTGTTTTTAAAATTCAGGGAAAAAATCTTTAAAAATATCAGGTAACTGAATAGGAAAGATCAATAGATTATCTAATTAATATTACAATTGAGTTTTGAAAACCTCAATGAATACAAATATGTATATCTTAAGTAAAGCTTGTATGTTAACAACTTTATAGGATTATTAAATTTCAACAATTTCATCAATTCTCTTCGGCTACCTTATTTATTACGGAAGTTAAAAAAAGGACATTTCCAAATACTTTCTACATTCTTACGAATGCCAAGATATATATAGATATATATATATATATATATGGAATATAATTACCTCATGCGTGATATAGCACTCTTGTAACCATTTTTTCCTTTAAAGTATTTTTTAACCTACTAGTATCTTAAAAAATTTCTCTGTTAAATATTGAAATGCTTTGATCCTTACTAATTCTACAATGTCGCATTCAAGAATCGAACGGGGAAAACCATTGAGTAGAAAATTTATGAAAATGAGGGAATTGATAAAACATAAATATGAAGAATCTTGCAAACATATTTAGAAATTGTGAAGAAAATGACTTCGATTGTTCGAATAAAAAAGGAGTAATCCCATATTTTTCCTGAGAGAGATGCAAATCAAAACTTTATTATACACAGCTGCAGTTGCTAGTAAGCTAGCTTTAGGTGCTGAATTAGAATTATTTATTAATGATTTAGACAATGTTGACGTTAATGCTAAATTACCACTAATTAAATTTGAGGTGGATTTAAAAGATAACTTGTTGAAGACAGTGGAAGAAAATTTGGAATTAAATTTACAAAATTTTGAAAATCCAGTTTGCATAAGTGCAATTATTAATGGAAATTCTGATTATCATAAAAATATCCCATGCTTCTCATATATGAAATTAATGAAAGATGTACCATACCAATTAAATATTGAAATGTACGACGCTGATAAAGATATTATCAATTCCTTATCATTTTCTAAAGAGGAAAAAATCGAATATCAAGAGAATGCCAGCACGAAGGAAACTAATGAAGAGCCAACTGAAGAGGCTACAGCCGGCAATCTAAACATTCAAGCAAAAATTGTATATCCAAGAGCTGGCCCACAAGCACCAGCTATTCCCTTGAAGAAGGTAACCAAAACATACAAGGACAAACGTGAAGCAGCTGCCAATAAAGCTAGTGTTCAGTTTGGTACAACTGATGCTGAAACTGCCGAGACTGACGAAGATGAAGAGGCTCCTAAGTCCTGGTTCGAACAAAATTGGAGGACCATGGTGTTTGGTATTCTAGCATACAACTTTTACTCTGCCCTCACAAGAGGCAACAAGCGTAAGGAAGCTGAGAAGAAAAGGGATTAATCCATCTCAAACATCATTTGCACGTGATACTACAGACATATATACATACATTACATTACATAAATTACATAAATACTGGACCTCTATATGTCTTTGCACTATTCGGAAACCTTGGTTAGCCCTGGCGCCTACTATATTCGACACAGGCGGGCCTTATAACCATGCTTCTTCCTGTCATGGTGGACGAATCTTATCAGATGACTTCGACTTCTCCTGACTCTGCTCGGACTGTTTTAGGGATGTCTACCACCCGAAGGTTATTAGTGCTCGGCACGTTCCCTTCGACGTGTCACCGTTGCTGTAGACGTCCAAAATCTGTGAAGTCATGACTTCGGTGACAATTCCCTGGAATTAACCACGGAGTTATTAATAGTCATCTAGGCAATGCTGTGGAGGTCTAATTTACGCTACCACCTCCTGCTTTCGGGTTGTTCTATTACCCCTGCTTTAGGCTGACTCCGAACAGTGATCTTAGTTGCCAGGGCTGGATCTCCGTGGGAGGAGATCATGTACTGCTTGAGATATATAGCTTCCACTTATATTTATACCGATCGATACAGATATTGATACTAGTTTTACTGTAGAAGCTAACGTTGATATTTATATATTTGTAAGCATTCGGCTCTCAATAGATCTCTTTTCATTTACAATTCTTTCTGCTTGAAAAGTTACATATCTCTCATCAGATTTTGGTTTATGTTGAGATTGCATCTGTAACTTTTTTCAATATCCCTTAATCTCTCTTCATATTGCTGAGTGAAAAAAAAAAATTAAGATTAAAATAAAAGCACACAATTCGAAACAGCCGCTGATCGGAAAAACTAAAATACAAACCATCTTATTGCTCTGGAAAAAATAAACTCCGAGATTCTCCAAATTCAACTTCTTCTTTTATTGTATTGATAATGGATAAATTGGATAAATTGAAAATACCGCATCTGCATAGGATGTCTATATCATCTCACTTGACATCTCCTTCACAATCACATCCTTCTAATAATTCTACACAAAATAGCCATAATAACCATAGCAATCCTCATTCTCGTAACAATTCGTTCTTGAATTTGAATACTTCAAACACTTCTGATGATTCTTCAAACTCTTTCATATCTAGAATTGATTCCAAAGCTAGATATTTGCAAGTAATCAATTGTCCAAATAACAATTATGCGTTAACAAACGTAGTTACAGTCAATAATATAGATTTCCCTGATAATGTCTATATTATTATCGACAATACCTATGTCTTTACTACAAAGACCACAAATGAAGTACCACCAGGATCAATTGGTTTTAATGGTAATCAAAGAACTTGGGGGAAATGGAATTTGAATCAACCAATAGAATGCAAAATATTTGATATGTTGAAATATACAAATAAGCAGAACTATATTGGGTTGATTAATATCGATATTAATTTTAGAACTAAATCAAAAGCTGTTCCACAAGAATTTGACCCAGAAGAATTATCTTACCATTTTAAAAAATTATTTCACTCCCAAATCCTACAGCCAACACAGTATTTAATATTTGATTTTAACAATTTCATTTTTGATTTAAAAATCGAAAGTATTCAGCCCATTGATATTTCTGATGTTGAAATTATTCAACCAATTTCCAGAAGTATTCAAACAAAAGGAATACTGACAAACCAATCAGAAATAAATTTCATTCAAGGTAGGGATGGATTGGTAAATTTGAAAAGATCAAATTCTATTTCTTCTGTCTTTAAAACGCCAACGACACCAACTCAAAATAATAATTCAGGTGGATCGAATTACACTCATATTTTAAACCATCATCACAGTAATAGTTTTAGTAGTATTACTTCCAATAACTCCAAACATTCTCCTAGTAGTCTGTTACATCAACAGCCACATCAGTCTCAGCATCCTTCATCACCACGATCAGGTAAGCAAGATGCGATTTTAAGGCCAGACTTTAAATTTGAAGATTTAGGGGTTGGTGGGTTAGATAAAGAATTCACAAAGATCTTTAGAAGAGCTTTTGCTTCAAGAATTTTTCCCCAAGAAATTATTGAAAAATTAGGTATTAAGCATGTAAAAGGTCTTTTGCTTTATGGCCCACCAGGGACTGGTAAGACTTTAATTGCTCGTAAAATTGGTACTATGCTAAATGCTAAAGAACCCAAGATTGTTAATGGTCCTGAAATTTTAAGTAAATATGTTGGATCATCAGAAGAGAATATTAGAAATTTATTTAAAGACGCCGAAGAAGAATATAGGGCTAAAGGTGATAATTCTTCCTTACATATTATTATTTTCGATGAATTAGATTCCATCTTTAAACAAAGAGGCTCAAGAGGTGATGGAACTGGTGTTGGTGATAATGTGGTAAATCAATTACTAGCTAAAATGGATGGTGTTGATCAATTGAATAATATTTTAGTCATTGGTATGACAAATCGTAAAGATTTAATCGATGGTGCACTTTTAAGACCCGGTAGATTTGAAGTTCAAGTGGAAATTCATTTACCTGATGTAAATGGTAGAGTAGAAATTTTTGAAATTCAAACTAAAAAAATGAGAGAAAACAATTTAATGGAAAAAGATGTTAATTTTAGAGAATTATCTGAATTAACAAATAATTTTTCTGGTGCTGAAATTGAAGGTCTTGTTAAAAGTGCAAGTTCATTTGCCATTAATAAAACAATAAAAATCGGTAAGGGTGCAAAGATAAATAATAATAATTTAAACAAGGAAATTTCTAAATTTAAAGTTGGTAGATCCGATTTCTTGAACGCATTAACTGAAGTTAAGCCTGCTTTTGGTATTAATGAAGAGGAATTAAATCAATGCTGTGATGGTGGTATATTGAATTTTTCAGAAAATATTGGTTATATCATTAAAAATGGTGATCGTTATGTTAGACAAATTCGTGAAAGCTCAAAGACAAGACTAATTTCTATATTATTACATGGTCCATCCGGGTCAGGTAAAACTGCCATGGCTGCAAGAATAGCCATGAATTCTAAATTTCCATTTGTTCGATTGATATCTTCTAATGAATTAATTGGAATGGGTGAAAATAGTAAAATTCAATATATTGATAATATCTTTAGAGACTCTTATAAATCACCTTTAAGCATTATTATTGTTGATTCTATCGAAACTATGGTAGATTGGGTACCAATAGGCCCCAGATTTTCAAATAATCTTTTACAAATGTTTAAAGTATTATTAAAGAAAAAACCAATTATGCATGGTAATAATAGTAATGAAATTAATAACAAGTTATTAATTATTACAACAACTTCCAAATATACTGTTTTAAAAGAAATGGATCTTTTGAATTGTTTTGATAATGAAATTAGTGTTCCAAATGTTAAATCCTTTGATGAATTTAATAATATCATGGCTTTAACTAATTTCTTGAATGATGAAAAAAGAGTGGAAATTATTAATGAATTAGTAACCATAATGCCTCATCAACAATTAAATTGTGGCATAAAAAAGATACTAACAAATATTGAAACAGCAATACATGACGAAGATCCTGAAAGTGAGTTAATAGATTTAATGGCTAATTCATAATCCCCATTTAATTTGTATTTTTATTTTAATTAGTTGATAAAAGATTATAATAGTAAATATGTAAGAACAAAAATATATAAATAAATAAAAAGTACAAACTTAGGGGCGAATTACTTTAAAAAAGAACATAATATTGTTTTAAATTAACATAATTAAATTTAACTAGCTAATGAAATAATAAATTAGAATAAAAATAAAAGCTATGGATAAAATAAAGGTAAACTACCAGAAGACTGAGTTCTAGGCTTTTCTCGTTGTTCCTGTACTTGATCGTATTAAAACATTTTAATTTCTTTTAATTCTTAAAATATAATTGCTTCAATTGTGTCTGTTAAATTTTTTTTTTGATAATTTTTTTAAATCAGTAATAAAATCTAAAGTAGTAATAATATAATTTACAAAAACGGAATGAAATAAAATAAAAAACGTTCATCATCAAATTAAATTGATTGATGCGTGAGGGGGATTGCTTACGTTAACTGGGCGGTTTGCTTCGAAAAATTGATGGAATTGTATAAAGATAAAGTTGTTACCTTCCCAAAAATAAAATATGATATAAAAGAGATTAGATTAAGTCAAATTAAAATGAATGATGAAAATGCTATGCTATGGGATTTAATAATAAAATTCAATAAAAGACAGGAAATTAATAATTTCGGTGTGGTTTTGTTTTTTCTTTGTGTATTTTTAATAAATTTCAAATTAAATTTAAATTAAAGCAACAGCAACGGCAGCTAAAGCACCAATGAAAGTAGAACCTTGCTTAAATTGAGCGGCAGCAGCGTTGTGAGAGGATGAGTTAGAAGCAGAGGAAGAGGAAGAATCTTCGGTAGAGGAGGCGGAAGAAGAGGAAGAATCGGAGGAAGCTTGCTTATCTTGTTTAGAAGCAGAAGAAGAAGAAGCACCAGAAGAAGATTTCTTAGAAGAGGAAGAAGAGGATTTCTTGGAAGAAGAGGAAATAGCACCGTTCTTACAGACATATTTGTCACCTTGGATGGAACCCTTCTTTTGTAATTTATTTAAAGCGGAACATGAGTAGTTACCGGAGCTAGTCTTAACGAAAGCAGAACCTTTAACAGATTTCAAAGAATCTAAATCTAAGGAGGTGAAGTTACCTTCAACATCGATAGCACCACCAACAGTGGCTAATTTAGAGAAACCGTCAATGTTTTGTAAGTTAGTGTTGTTGGCAACAATGAAACCACCACCAACAGCAGTTAAGTTAGAACAGTCAATGTCAGTTAATTCATCGTTAGAAACAATGGTTAAGGTTTGACCAACCTTGGTTAATAAGTGTAAATCGATGTTATCTAAGGAAGTGTTAATAAAACCTAGAGAGGCGTTAACAGCTTGTAATTTAGCGAAAGAAGCGTTAGCAACATCTCTTAAAGTAATGTTATTAGCCCAGATTAAGTTATCGAATTTAACAGAAGCTTCGTCACCGTTAGAATCGAATTGTAGAGAATCAGAAATAGTTTCAATTGAAGAATCTATCTTGGATAAATATTTGTTGTTGTTGATGTTGAAAGTAGCAGCAGATTGTAAGTTAGAGAAACCGTCAACAGATTCCAAAGCAGTATCGGAAATGTAAATGTTATTGGCAGTCTTTAAGTTAGAGTTGAAAGTGGTGATAGCTGGTAAAGTGATCATTTGAATGGAGTCAACGGATTCCAAAGAACCGAAAGAAGCAGTGGTCAAGATGGTTAAGTCTTGCATGACCAAAGACTTGGAGATGGTCTTCAAAGAGTCGGCAGAGAAAGAACTCAAAGAGGTGGCATTGGTTAAGGTTAAAGAACCGACAATGTTTTGGACGTTAGCTAAAGCAGCAGAGCCTAAAGAACCGGAGATAGTCAAATCACCAACAACGGTTTTACAACCTTGTAATTTATCTAAATCAGTTTGAGCAGTGGCAGTGGCTTTAGAATCTAAAGAACAGGAAGATGGAACATCAGTGTCAACAGAAGTGGAGTTGGCTGTAATGAAAAGGCAAATGTGGGAGGTTATAATACAATAAGGTATTATTATGATACAATTGTTAGTAAAAAATGTTTTTAATAATTAAAATCAAAATATTGATAGTTTGAAAATTATTAGTTAATTTAATTGAATATCATTTCAGGAAATCTAAAACAAAGAAATGCCGTTTTTTCTCACCTTCCGAATTGGGTTACCGCGTCGCGTTCTAATTCGGAAGAGAGATCAGTCTCGGTAGAGAAAAAAAGATTGCCTTTGAAAATTTATCGAATGCTAAAAATAGCTTCACAAAACAGATTTGTCCCAAAACACTTTGAAATTCTAAAATAGAAAATAGAAAATAGAAATAAAGAAAAACCCCGGTAATATACGAAATAGAAGAATTACTATTTGATAACCATAAAGTGTCTCTTTTTTATATTTTCATTATTCTCTAATTGATATTCGAAGACGTGTTCAATAATAATTACATAACCATCGTAATTTGATTGTAAAAAAAAGATAGGATTGTTGTAGTTACATACCAGCTAGAGTGGTGGCAGCCATGACAGCGGCAGCGGATAAAGCAGATTTGTATTGCATTTTTGAATATGTAGGTTTATGGAAAAATGGATAAAAAAGTCAACTGAAATATGTTAATGGAGATAGTCTTGAAATACTAGTGTTCGTGGAGAAATAGTAGTTAACTGCGAATATCCAAGTTGTTTGTTATACTGTCTTGATCTTGACAATGACTAAGAAATAAATCGAAAATAAAAGTGCAATAATTGCAATATTCAGATGTTGCTTATATATGTATTTTTACCAAGAGACAGGGAAACTCGGGTGGCTGGTGGGGTCATGATATGTTTTGTACGTGTTTTACTAGTCTAAACTAGAACAGAACCGAATTTTTTTTTCAAATAGAATTTCAGAGCATTCGGAACAGAACAAGATAGGAAAGAATATTCTCTTCGAGTGTTTACTGGTTTTGCTTATGGAAAATGTCGCTGGGCAGACTCGGTAGTGACAATTAGTAGGCTGTCAATTCGAGATTAATTGAACTGTCGATATGGTAAACACTGTCAACTACGTAGCACGACCATAAAACAAGGCAGGCAACGCTACCCGCCTCTTCCAAATAGCATTGTTCCATTACCCGAAAAAGGTAATGCTGGATCACCAAATATTTATCCAAAATGATCGACTTTTTTTTTGAAACTTTCAAATCAATTGCCATGTAATATCAATTCAAGTTTGCCTCTATTTCGCATCTTAATTTTAACCAATATTGCTCCAGCATTTGCCAGCGTCTGAATTTCTGCCGCAAGAATAGGTAGGCCTTTGATAATTTCCACGCCAGCATATTTATTTTTGGGCTTGCACTCCGTTTTGGGACATCTCGAATCGGAAAGGCCACCAAATTTTCGCGCACGTACCCGAGGGTCCCTTTCCGTGTGCCATCCCAAAGCGGCAATACCTCAGATTTTCGCTGATCCAGCACTTCCCGATCTGGCAGTGTGTATTCCCGGTGTTTATGCCTTTGCCGAATCAGACTGTTCTGCGTGCTCGTCTTTGCGTAAATGTTGACCGCCCAAAGGGGAGCCTTCCACGTGCCGTGTGATATGATGTGGGGGCTATTTCCTGAAAATGTAGGTCTGGTTGTTAAGACCCGAATGCGGTTCGCAGATTACGGATGCATTAAAATTAGAAGTGACAAAATTATTATCTTAGCGTGGGATTCAGGAATTTGATTTTTAATTTTTACCATTCAGTGGAAAATTTGAGTGACAGGTAAGCAAAATATGTGGGAAAGAGTTTCCACAGAATCGTTGTGGAGACCAGGAATTAACTCTTGTTTGGGTAATGCATGGACAAGCTTATTGACGATGCTAGTATTGTTATTACAGTTTTGTTGGTGCTTTTACCATGTGATGTTACCTATAGAGAAAAAATAGAAACAGAGACTGGGACACTGAGACAGAGGGAGAAATTGAAGAGTGGAAGAGAGTAAAAGCAAGTGAAAGAGATCTAGTTTGATCTGTGAAAAAATTTTCAGTACGGTTTGTTTTGTTGTGGATATTACTCTTTTAAGGGTGACATAAAGAAACGCATCTAACCCTGATCTGTCTTGAACTGATCCAGTTACCGTCTTTTTTGAAAGAAGCTGATATTCATCATTACCTCCCTTATCGGTTACGGCGGTATTAAAATATTGGAATATATTCTCTCCGTGTGCACTTTAGGAATTTGGTAAAACAAACGGTATACAAATTTCTAATGAAAATAGAACATACTCCTAACAATAATAATACCCGAATAGTCTATTTTTGATATTAATTATATTATTTCTTTTTTACTCTGTATAGAGCATTTGCAATTTTCTTTCTTTTTTATTGTTTTTTAGTTTTATTTGCTATTTATTATTTTTCTATTTCCAATAGTCATGTTGAAAAGTCATTTGCCTATTCAAGCAATAAACGATCGTAAACAAAAGAGAAAGATCAATAATAAGGATGGAAATAGTAATGACAATAATAAACATCAAAATATTTCAAAAAACAAAAGTAATAATAAACTTATAGGCAAGAATGTGGATGAGGTTTCCCATGGTACCCCGGATCAAAGCAATAACGTTGTGGAGGAAGAAGCAGAAGTGAAGAAGCAGAATGATAATAATAATAATAACAGAAATAATAAAAATAATAATCGTAACAACAGCAAAGGAAACCATATTAGGAAATTGGCAAAATGGAGAAGCACTTGGAATGATTACTTCATTAATAACAATCTAAACATTCTGTTGTTGTATTCAAAAGATAATAGAAGGGATCCGCAAATGTTTCATTTGATCAGTTGGATCTTGAAAACCTTCAAAAAATATTTATATACAACTATTATTACTCGTACGGATTTAAGAAGTCAATCTGATGACTTGCTAGACATTGTCATTCATGTAAACCCGATTTCAGATGAAATTGTGAAATCACAACCATCAAAGACTAAATTTTGGTCAATCTCAAAGACCAAAAATTTTTTGAATAATTTGGGGTACGCTTATACACAGCCCACTGTACCATTAGTACAACCTCCTACAATACGGCAAAGGTCAATCCCACCGTTGATCCCTTTACAATCACCTTACATTCATCTATATTTTGAAAACCATAAATATTTACCCATTGTTATTAAAGATAAATTAGATGATCTACATCAAATATTTTATGAAAATAATTCAAATGGCTCATGCCCATTTAAACATATTAAAAAGGAATTAAATTTTGAAAAAATTTATTCTAAACATTCAAATCTTTCGAAATTTGCATTATATCTTAGGCAAAGATATTATCCATTCAAGAATGTAAATCATTCTTCCCACTTCCCATTCATAAGCCATTATAATTTCGGCTCATTAAATTCTAAAGTTATCTTTAATTCATTACATCCTCAATTAGAAAATGACAATGATCAAACTATACAATCAATTGACTTAATTCCTAATTCCCAAAACTATAAAGTTATAGAGTTAAATCATCTGTATCTCCCAAAGAGGAAGCGTATTTCAAACACTAATTTCCATTCAGGCTATTGTGAAATTTGCAAGTCGGAGTTTAAAAACTATACTTTACACAAGACATCTGATGAGCATTTGAAGCATATACAAGTGTTAGAATCTAGCGATTCGTTTGAATTGATTGATAACCTGATTGAGACTTTACAATACCCTTTCTAATCATGACAAAATTATATTCTCAAATTGCATCAATGTCATGGTTGCGCATTATTATTATTTATTTATTTTTTTTCTTTTTCGCGTTATTTGTTTTTTTGTTTGTTTTTTCTTTACCTAATAATTATTAATATATTCTCATTTACATACTTACCTATATGAGCACATCTATGCTTACGTACATGTATAACAGGTTTCCTATTTTATTGGCTTGCCTTTACATATCCAAATATTTTAGTAAACATTTACGCATTTTATTGCATATATATTCCAACAGAAAATATTTTCGTATACCTTACTTTTCGCATCTCTCCTAGTATTTTTTCGGCAGTGATCTCAAAACGGATGTTTAATTTTCGCTTTTTGTTGTTCGCATTTGTTCGCACTTGTAATTTGCACCTGCTATTCGCACTTATTTACTTCATTTGTTGATCTCATTTGTTGACATTCTTTCTTTGCTTGGCAAAATTTAATTTATTTATTATTATTATTATTTTATTTTTTTTTTTTTTTTTTTTTTTTCGCATCGATTTATTATTTTTCAATTTTATTACTTTTCATCTTTTTTGTTTTTTTATTATTATCATTATTCTCTGAAGATTCTTCCATCTCTTCTTTAGTCTCCTTATAGACTCCAGTAATGGAGATTCCATATTGGGAAAATAATTGCTTAGTTGTAGGTTTGAAAGAACTGATTTCTCCATTCGGTAATAAATACCGATTATTACCGATCTTGAAATGTAATTTATAATGTCTTAACATATTTGATCTTGCGTTGAAACTCTTATCACATCTTTTGGATGGACATTTAAATGGTTGTATCCCAGTATGAATATTCAAATGTGTTTTTAATGATGAAGGTCTACGAAACTTCTTTAAACAATATTCACATTTATTTTTAGTCAACTTGTTTTCTAATTTTTCTTCTTGTTTTGTTGAAGAATTATTCTTAGCTAAATGTGATTTGTTTTTAGTGAATAACTCTTTATCACAAACAATATTATTCATCTTTAAATTTTGTGAAGTTTTGATATTAGAATTGAATTGATTATTTTCAACTTTAACTGTTGAATAAGGTAAAGTTTCTGTTGGGATTGGATATTGAATCTTTGCGGAGATAGAATCACTAATAGATGGGAATCTTTTTCTGTCATATTTAGAATTTGTGGTAATCTTTTTATCATTTGTGGATTTATCATTTAGAATTTCATGAATATTAAGACTTGATATTTTAGAATTTGAATCATCAAATATTTCGGGAGTTATATAAATATTTGAATTTTTATCCTGTTTGGAAACATTATTACTGGTAGCACTAGTATTACTAGTAGTGATACTATGATTATTTTTGGATGGTAATGACTCAGAATGGTGTCTATTTATTGATTTATTGGAGATTATGTTACGGTTATTGTTACAAAAAGATATATCTTGATGTTGAACATTATAATTAGTTTTTGAATCGACAGTAGTGGGTGGAGAAGAATTAATTGCTGTTTGATAGTTGGTGGAATTAGAGTTTAAATTTGAATATGAACATAGAGTATTATATGCAGAAGATGAATTCTTTAACTTTTGCTTATGTGGAGATACACAGTTAGTTTGAGTATACGTTGGATAATTGGGGCATGTCAAATTGAAATAATTTGGATAATTAGAATGTGATGTATTATTAAACATATTAGTTGAATTATTATTTGGTATGTTTAGATGGATATTATTCATTGTTGGGTTATTATTATTATTATTATTATTATTATTATTATTATTATTATTATTATTATTATTATTATTATTATTATTATTATTATTATTATTATTATTATTATTATTATTATTATTATTATTATTATTACCGGTATTATTAGTAATAGTGGCGGTAGTGGTAGTGGTGGTGGTGGTGGTGGAAACGTTAGAGTAATTGAAAATAGATCCTTGATTACTTGTAGAATTTGTAATATCGTAATTATTATTGGAATATATAGTATTACAATTTTCATTATTAGTGATATTAATGTTATTGTTAATATTTTCTAAAGTAATATGAGTAAAATTTGCAAATGGTGTTGTTGAGTTGGATAAATGATTATTATTATAAGTTGATGGTCTTGTCATATTTTGAAAGATTGAAAGACTAGTAGAGGGTCTAGTTTGGGAAAGACTATAATTATTAAAATTGGGGTTGGTTTTTAGATCATTTGATGGATCGTTTATGGTATGTTTATTGTGGAGCTCATTATTATTAATATTTCTAATAGAGTCATTTTTATTAAAAACAAAGCAATGATAGGTAATAGGGGTTTGTGGGTTTGGTGATGAATATTTTTCATTATCACTAATTTCATAATCATCTGTGGAATTATAACCTTTATTTAACAATTTAGGTGAAACAAAAGAGATACCTTTATCAAATTTAGAATTATTAAAAGAAGATATAGAATGCATTTTATTCATAAAAGTAGTTTCTTTATTATTATTATTCAAATTTAGAAAAGAATCATTAATAGAGGTTAAATCAGAAAATGAATTAGAATAATTATTGGAACTATGATATGTATAGTTTGGAGTATTTTTTCCCTTAGGATTTAAATCTTTGTCATGGTCATCATCAGAGGTATATTTAAGATCCTGAAGGTTTTCAAGTTTATCAATGGGACTATCATTTGTATTTTCGATGGAATACGTATAATTATTTGATTCCATTTCTTTAAAAGGTTCTTCATCAAAAGTAGATAACAAATGATGGAAAGTTTGGCCAGTAACAAAGGGAACATCATATAATCCTGAATCATTATCTGTTTCCTTGGTCTGATTGGTAGTGGCAGCATTATCAATCTGTTGATTTTCAATTATTTCATTCAATTGTTTTAATTCATTTAAATTTATTGAATCATATAGATTTTCATTAGAAAAATCACTTGTGTGTGATATTGTAGAAGAAGTAGAAAAGGGTGTAGATGGTACAGAATCATTTAATTGGCGTGGAAAAGTAATTGATGGATTTTCAGTGATAAGAGCTGGCTTTAATGACGACATTCTTAAAGAAAAAAGTGTTGTTTTTTATTGGGAAATTTAATTTGATTTGAAAAGATTAGAATAGTTCAAAAGGATAATTATGTTAAGGGAGTGGGGGGCTGGAATAAAGATGGAAATAAAAGAAACGTATGAAAGAAAAAATATAAATAAATAGAGTATAATAAAACGAAATAACTGATGGAAACGTTATAGAGGGTGAAGTAATAAGAATTAAAAGATCGAACAGTGGGGAAATTAATACTGAATTAATGAAATAATATGGAATATCCTTTAAACTTGTGTAAAAAAAAAATAAAAGGAAAAAAACAACAACTAAGAAACGAAGAAAAAAAAATATTGGGGGGAATAATGAGACAATATCAGACTATGTAAGTGATGGATGATCTATGTTCGTTTATCTCGAGATATCGGGAAATAAAACTAACTATAGATCTTGTCTTCGATAATTCTGGCGATTGAATAGTTAGCTACCTAGATAGAACAGCAACTTTGAATTAGAGAACAATTGTGATTGAAATAGGAAACAGGTTTACCTCTCAGAGGCTAATGATTGGGATAATGAATTGATAAACCCACTGAAGAAATAAGACGAACAAGAATATCGATCGAAGATGAGCAAATAATATAGAAAAAAATAATAGATGAATATTAAAAACCTGAAAGTCCTCTTGATCCTAGGAAAATCATAGCCCATTCCTAAGTATTTATATAACTTTGCCGATCTCAAGCAAAATTACCCGCCTCAGTCGGTCTTGGCTATTGGTATTATCCTTTAAGCCTTCTGGTGGTTACCCAATCAGGAAAATACATTGTGGTATTAGTTCCTGCACCCTTTTTCTGGGAACTATTGGGGTGAGCTCGCACTCCAACATCCTTCCTCTGCCACAGACACAGCCGCACGATCCACAGTGCAGTGTTTTCTAGCCCCCCACGCACCGTAGCCGCCAAGGGCACACTGCTTCAGAAAACGACGTATCTCGGGAATGACTATCCGTGTCTTTCGAAGCCTAAACAGGAAAAGATCCACTGCCGTACATCGCAATTCGCAAATTAGCAGCGGCTAAAAACTTATCTTTTTTGCCCCTTTGGAACGCTGGGATGGCTGTATTGGGTAGCATCATATTACACTCCTTGGAAGTAGACGAATTCGAAGGGTCTAGATTTCTGTTTCTCTGGAGTTCAGCTTACTGAGAATGTGCTGGAACTATTTATTACCGGAGCTAAATATAGTGGGCTATGTCCTTTACTGTATTTAGAAAATATGCTCAGTACAAATATTGGATGTATGTGTCGCTCTCCATCAAAAAATGTCCGTGTCTGTTTCTTAATGAAGAAATATGGAAATTCTTACCCCAACGTTGTCTTTCGTAATTGATAACTCAAATGGTCATTTTTCCTATCAGTAGTGAAAAATTCCTAATGTAGGATGACTTTTTCAGAATCCTATATTGGGTAATGGATATAAGGTTTTCCCTAAAATGTTTTAGAATTTGGTTCTACGGGGTTTATTTGGGATCTATAGGAATTGATTCACCCCCGCTGATTGCCAGATATCATTCTTTTTTTTTTTCCGACGGAAGCCCAACAGCAAATTAGATCAACTTCTAAGTGATCTTTTTCTTATTTCATTTGTTTCATCAAAGAGAATGTAAATTTCAAGCATTGGAAAACAGCCTTAGTTCGGATCTTTCAAGGGAATGGCAGTAATTTCATGTGCGATACTCGTGACTGTATTGAGGAGAAGTGGTATTCTCATGTCAATTGGCTAATGGATATCCTTGTAATATCATTTCATATGGCTCTGGCTTACCATAGAAAAATCGTAGTTTGTTTAATGCAAATAAGACTTGGTGATATTTGCAAAGGAATAACAAATCACAAGTTGATTTTATCAAGCAATAAAACTTACAAAGAATATTTGAAATATATTTTGCCCTGCCACACCCCCATTAGACCGTTTTTTTTATTTGTTTTATTTGTTTTATTTTTAGTATTACGCCATTTGAGACCCTGATTGACTCGAAAATAGTTATATACATTAAACCAAAAAGTAAGCTATTTATGGAAATGGCATTCAAGAGCCACCCTTTTTAATTACAATATTTCTGTTTTATACAAAAAAGGCTACACTAATCTAAACCAAACTGTTGGGGGTTAAATGTTTTGCCCTTTAGAGCCATTACTAAATGATTAATTAGACTTTTAATATACTTTTTACTTATCATCCCCTGTTTTTATCCCTTCTTTTGGTTCCGGAGATATAGTTTTGTAATAATTCTTAGAGTGTAATATATTAAACTTTTTTTTTCATGTATATGTCTTCTTGCTTAAGCTGTATCTAGGATAAGTAATAGTTATCTGTTACTTTTTTGGTCCATTTGACGGCATCGTCTTTTTTTTTTCAAGAATTTGTAAATATTGGAAAAAGACTGTGCTAAGAAAAATAAAAACAAATGAAAGTTACATAGTGAAAATTAAGGAGGGGACAAATGGAATGATAAAATTATATAATTTGTTTGATAAAGGTTTTAATCTTTTTGAAAAGATTGACATTTTTTTTTTTCGTTTTGCTCGTTCTCTCTCACTTACTCAACAAAGACCCCCCTCATCATGTTGGTTATATTATCTGCAATTAGTTTAATTTTATTTGCCTTGGTTATTACAAGACTAATTCTAATATTGCCATTTTTCAAAGTGGATCGTAATGGAAAAGAACGACAAGCTTTAATGGAAAATGGAAACAAAGCTCAGCCTAGACAAATTGAACATCAGACAGTAAGGCAAAAGGATAAGCCTTTACATTTATTTGTCTTTTTAGGTTCCGGTGGTCATACTGGAGAAATGTTAAGAATCTTACAAAATTATGATTCTGTCTTATTCTATGAACCAAAAAATGAGGGGACCCGAATTCAAACCATCTTATACTTGGGTTATTCAGATTTACAATCGTTAGAAAAATTCAAAGATTTCATTTCTAATTATAAATATAAAAATAATATGATAATCAATTACGTGCAATTTATAAAGGCAAGAAATGTAAATGCTAACATGATCAATAGTTTGATTTCTATTAGTAAGACTCTTTTCTATTCATTCAAACAAATCCTAAGAATAAAACTGCAAATGTTAAACAATCCACATCTAGTATTATTGAATGGGCCAGGAACTTGTTGTATAATTACTTTATGGTTTAAAGTTTTCGAGTTTTTTTTAATTGGGTCTTCTTCCAATATTGTATATGTGGAATCATTAGCAAGAATTACCTCATTATCAATGACAGGAAAGATACTATATTATCTAGCAGATAAATTCGTGGTTCAATGGGAGGATTTGAAACAGACAATTTGTCCAAGAGCTTTGTACTATGGCATACTTGTATAACTATGAATATAAATTCACCTGTAATTTCCTTTTTGCTTTTTTTTAAAAAAAATAATAGAAGAAAAAAAAATAACGTAAACATCAATCTGTAATCATCATAAATGCATATTAAATGTTTCTTGAAACGAAAACTTCGAGGAATTTCTTAAATAATTAGTCATGACAAAATACTTACGTATATATATAATATAAAATAGAGGATAAAAATTTATTGATTAGAATAAAAATTTAGTTCTTTATTTTCTGGAGTTGATGATGTCAACGAATTCTGGCTTCAAAGAAGCACCACCGACTAAGAAACCATCGACGTTCTTCTTGTCTTTGAAAGAGGCAACGTTAGCACCGTTAGCGGAACCACCGTATAAGATTCTGATTTCTTCAGCAACCTTGTCACCTAATTTGGAAGCTAAGAACTTTCTGATGGAAGCGTGGATTTCTTCAGCATCTTCAGCAGTAGCAGCTAAACCAGTACCAATAGCCCAGATTGGTTCGTAAGCAATGACAACGTTGGTCCAGTCCTTGACTTCAGCAATGACAGCAGTCAATTGCTTTTCAACGACAGCCAAAGTTTGACCAGCCTTCTTTTCTTCTAAGGATTCACCAATACATAAGATAACAGAGACACCGTTGTCTAAAGCGAACTTGGTCTTTTCAGCAACGAATTGATCGGTTTCCTTGAAGTATTCTCTTCTTTCAGAGTGACCTAAGATAGTCCACTTAGCACCTAAGTCCTTGATTTGGTCAACAGAGTTTTCACCAGTGTAAGCACCAGAAGCCTTAACGTAAACGTTTTGAGCACCGACGGAAACTTGTTTGCTGGTAACAGCTTGGACAGTAGAGTCTAAGTAAGCAGCTGGTGGACAGATGACAACTTCAGAGTTAACATCTAAAGCAGCCTTGTTTAATCTGTCAACGATTTCAGCAATAGATTTCTTGCTACCGTTCAATTTGAAGTTACCACCAATGAAGAAAGTTCTAGCCATTATGTATATATTATAATCAAGTTTTGATTTGGTTTTTTTAAAATTAGCAAGAAAAGAAAAAACTACATAGGAAGGAAGGTTTAATAAAAACAGATGCAATGAGAAATAGAAGATGCAAACGTTATGCTCGAAACGTCAATTAACAATTGTATATATATATATAAGAACATACTTTAGAATTTAGAAAAAAAAACAATTCGACGAATTAACCCTAGCATACGCAGCATGTCACACATACACACAATTCACAATTTAGCATACTAAATGAAAAGCCCAACACCAATAAGTATGAATAATAAGTTGATCAAGTGGCTAAATAATGCATAAAACATTTATTATTTCAAGGCTCATCACCAACCCACATACATTACCTTGAAGGATTCTCTTTGGGTCTCATTGGAGTTCCTCTAAAGTTCGCAGCACGAGCCTTATAAAGAATTACTTAATGTAGACTTCGTAGGGATAAGAAATCTCAAGAATCACTTTCAACTCGTGCAATGAAACTATTCACGTAACCTTTTAAGCTTCTACTGATTTGCTCTGTTTTTTCTTTCCATTGATATTTTTTATTAAAAATATAAATAATTTTGATATAGTTTCCTCATTTCCATACTTGGTATTTCTTACTACAACATCAATTATCACGTGCATTCTATTTCCCAAAATGGGTCTAGTGGATGCTGAGTTTTGTATGTGATCTAAAATGGAAATAGAGGCTGTTGAAATTTTTCTGAGCAAATTAGCCGAGTGTGTCAGCAAAAATGCGTCACTAAATAGAATTGTAAGATATTATTATTTTCTAGCAGTATAAAACTCAAGATTAAAAATTTATATTCTTGAAGTTTTATAAAAATTGGATAGGTAGTAATCTTACAATAAAATTTATTTCTGTACCTAAGTTGAAAATGTAGTTGTTGGGACCTTACAAGTCTCATTTTTCTGAATATTCAATATTATATAAAAAAACATGTTAGTCTTAAATAACACATGCGAGCGGCTGAATAGTATGCAAATATCTAAAAGATATTTAAAAAAGCTCCAACAATATCTTGAGTAAATTTGAACGTTCAAAGAATTACAATTAATAAGTAATATTCTACAATCAATAGTATTTGCATATATCATCTCAATAGCTTGATGTCAGAGATATTTGTAAGATAAATTTGTAATAAAAAATGGGCAATATTTAAACTAGTACAAGTTAGTATGATAAAATATATATATTCTCCAAGACATAAGAAATGCAGAAACTTCATTAAAATTTTCATATTCCTTGAGAGCTAAGTCAAATTTAAAAAAAAAAATAAAAAAAGAAAAAGAAAAAGAAAAATAAAAAGGGGTTGTAAAGATATACAAACAAAATTTAAATAAAATATTAAAAAAAACAAAAAACAAAAAACAATAAGCCATTGCAAAAAAATTGAAGAGAAATCAAATATATTAAATAAAATCAAAATCAAAATAAAATCAAACCTATTTAGACGTCTATAAATTATAAATAAAAAGATTCAAAAGCCCAAGAACGATCAACATAATAATAATAATAAAAAAAGTTGTATACTGGCTAACACCATTTTGGTAATTCAGTTCTTAACATATATCTATCATTTGCCTCATCTAATTCCATCACCATCAAACTACCATTTGGAACATTAATAAACGATTCATATTCTTCATATGTCCAACGAAACCATTTCATTAAAAACACTCTTGAATATATACCATGTGTAACCAGTACTACAACATCTCTTGGCTTCTTTGTCGAAGATCTATAAAAAGATCTAAATAGAGTTTCTTGAAAACTAGCAACTCTATCATATACATCAGCAGCACTTTCACCTTGAGGAAATCTGAAGAAAAAATGACCATATGTTTGCCTCTTTTCCATAACATCTTGCATACTTGTAATTTCTTGGAAATTACCAAAATCTTGTTCTCTAATACGAGGATCATCTTTAACTCTATATTGGACATAAGTCTTTGTTTTATCCTTCTTTTGTAAGCAATGAGTATGTTCATTATTTTCATATACGCCAGATGGGAATGGAGTAGGCCAAACGGCATGCTTTTGTTTCCCACAAGGTTGATAACTTTGACAAGCATGAACCCCTGCATTTTTCAAATTATATTCATCTATTACATCTAATATCCCCTTTAATGTTTCTCTTGTTCTTCTATATGGAGATGTATAAAAAACAATATTTTCATCTAAAGTTTTATTTAATTGTTTATAATCATGCAAGGGTAATAATTTTCTTGATTCATCCGGTAATCTATATTTTTCATCCAACTCTTCTCTTAATTTTTCATTTTCTAAATTTAAAACCTTCAATAATTGAGCCCCAGCTTGTTTGGCTTGAGCCCAACCTTGATCAGTAAGTGCAATCAAATGGTTTGGGATATGTTCATTTATACTTTTATCTTTATTAGATTCACTTTCACCGTGTCTTACTAAAATTATTAAACGAGGCCTATGACAGAACTCTGGAGTATGTAGACGACCAGTGGTACCACTATGCTCTTGCTTTTCAATATTTAAACCATATGTATCCATATTGACTTAATTTTTTTTTTTTGGTATTTATTTTTTTTAGTTCTATTTTATTATAAAATAATTTTTTGAAAACCCAGATAATATGATGTAGTAATGAATACCTAAGGGTATCTTTTATAGATATATAAATTGGTAAGGGTTACACAGTAGTCTGACAAGATTACGGCACATTTAATAGCCTCGGCAAATCATCACTATTAAATTTTTTTTTCTAAAAATCTGTACATAGATCTGAAAACACCGATCGTCCGATTGAGGTATTATTGAGCACAAAAAAAATTCAAACTCCGTGTGAAGTCTTTTTTTTTTTTTTTATTTAATCGAAAATGAATACCAACCAGGAATTGAAAGTTTCAGAGGTCAAAGGTGGGGTTAAAACGGATTTTCATTCGGAGAATTAAGTAAGGCTGAAAATAAAAACAAAAAAAACACCGATTGTCCAATTGAAAAACAAAATAAGGTTACATTTTAAAGGATTTTGAATGCCAGTAACTTGCTAATCAAGATGCTATCACCGTGTTTTCGAGGTATTTCTAACGTAATCAGTAGGCGGTATTATTGGAATGTGCTGAAGAAAACTTCTCCTTTATTGAATGAATCATATAATAGGAACCAAACATTTCTACCGGTTCAAAATGAGGATGAGTTAAGTAATACGACCATAAGTAGTAATAAAGTCCCCTTAATATTGAATTTCACTACACGTAATAATGAGAAATGTGATAAATTGACTGGTGCTTTAACAAGAATTGTACTAATGGAGACCGAGAAGCGGATCAATGCAGTTGATGTCGAGGTTGATTGGTTTGAGAATGTAAATGAATTATTATATAAATATAGTGTTCGACAAATTCCTACATTAATAGCTTGGAAAGATTTTAATCGTATTGATGAATATGTTCCGAAGGATAATTTTGAATGGTATGATTTGAAAGCTTGGATAGACAAGAATGGGATTGATTGATTTAGGCGGGGCTGAGGGTACGCGACATGGACCCTTAAAAAAGTATACAAGAGGAAATTAATATGGAATTAACGAATGCAAATACCAAAGAAAAGGAGGTGAGGGGGTGGAACATATTGATGTGGTTATACATATATACATTTACATATATATATATATATATATATATAGACATAATTTTATAGTTGCAAGAAGATAGATCCCCTCGACATCAGTAGTGCAAAAATGGTCAAAGATTATGATACTATTGAAACTCTATTTCAATTACAATCGAACCATAATACAGATAATCCGTATTTGAATGACACCTCTGAAGAGATTGAAGATGAGAAGGAAAAACAAGCTGCTAAGATTACTGTGATTAGTGATTCTGAAATTGAAGAACGAATTGAACCAATAGATGATGAACTAGAAGAAGAACAAGAGCAAGAAGATGAGGAGGGCCATTTGAAAAGAAGAAATGTTTTTGTAAGAATTGTTGATTCATTCAAGAGACAAAAGGTTCGTAACGATGGTGAGTTTGCAGAAACAGAAACACAACTAAACAAGACAATGAAACCTCGTCATATCGTTATGATTAGTCTGGGAACTGGTATTGGAACTGGGCTATTAGTTGGTAATGGACAAGTATTATCCAAGAGTGGACCTGCTGGTTTGGTTATTGGGTATGGAGTGGCTTCTATCATGATCTATTGTGTTGTGCAAGCTGCAGGTGAATTGGGATTAGTCTATTCGAGACTCACTGGAAACTACACCACTTACCCTACATACTTGATTGATCCTGCTGTAGGATTCGCAGTGTCAATGTTGTATACATTACAATGGCTAACAGTATTGCCCTTACAATTAGTTACTGCGGCAATGACAATCAGGTATTGGACAACAAATGTGAACCCAGATATATTTGTTGCTGCGATCCTTGTGTTGGTGATTGCCATCAATATGTTTGGTGCCAAAGGTTATGCTGAAGCAGAATTTTTTTGCAACTGTTGTAAATTACTTATGATGGCAGGGTTTGTAATATTAGGCATTGTTATCAATTGTGGAGGTGCAGGAGATAAAGAATATATCGGTGTCAAGTATTGGCAGACACCAGGTGCGTTTGCTAACGGGTTCAAAGGTGTTGCTGCAGTGTTCTGTTATGCCGCATTCAGTTATGGTGGAATCGAGGTCTTGGTACTTACAGCAAATGAACAAGCAAACCCAAGAAAGGCTATCCCAGATGCATGTCGCAAAGTCGTCTACCGAGTGTTGTTTTTATACATGTTAACCACAATCATCGTTTGTTTTCTTGTTCCCTACAACAGCCCTGCATTGCTAGGCTCCAACAATGATGGAAGCGGTAGCGACGCGTCACCATTTGTCATTGCAGTAGCTTCACATGGAGTGCAAGTGGTCCCACACATTATCAATGCAGCTATTCTGATTAGTGTTATTTCAGTGGCCAACTCTTCGTTGTATTCTGGGCCAAGACTTCTTCTCTCATTAAGCCAACAGGGCTACGCACCAAAATGTTTCAACTACATCGATCGTCGTGGCAGACCTATTATTTGTGTACTCGTATCTGTGGCAATGGGATTAATCGCGTTCCTTGCAGCCATTCCAGCACGCGAAGAAGTGTTCACATGGCTACTAGCCGTCTCTGGGTTATCTCAGATTTTCATCTGGATGTCCATCACAATTTCACATTTACGTTTCCGTGACGCTATCCGTTCACAACTGGGGGGACTCCGGGCAAGAGACGTCGTCGAGTATACTGCCCAAACAGGGTATGTAGGCTCGCTAGTCGCACTTGCCATCAGTATTTTCATTCTCGTTTGTCAATTCTGGGTTGCCATTGCACCGTTGGGCCATAACGGACAACTAGACGTGCAAATATTCTTTGAGAATTACCTAGCGGCCCCAGTCCTGCTCGGTGGCTACCTGGCCTACAAGATCTGGCACCGTGACTGGCGTCTATGCATTCCAGCCAACGAGATCGACCTCAGTGTACTACCACTAGCACGTGAATCACCACAAGACTCGACTAGCTATCATAGTAGCAATATCAGCAATAGTAGCAGTGACGATAGCAATGACCTTATCACGGTCAATCACAAACCACTTTATTGAGCGCGTGACCGGTAGCCCCGGTAACGGCTGGCCGATTACGCCCAGCATGCCAAGCGGCGCCGGAATCGGCCTCCGGAAAACATACACCCTCATGCACTCGATCGGAACGTGCGGTGCACGTGGCACAGAACACCCGCACGAAGTCACATGCGCGCACGCCGTTGCCGGGAATGTGCGGGCAGCGAGCCCCGAAGAGGGGCCCGGGAGAACTCCCAAACAAGAAACGATGCATTCTAGCAGCCGAGGAGATCCAGCAGGCACATTCCGCGATATTCACGGACAGAATTGCCCAATGCCGCAAACGGTATGGGTCATCATCATTGGATAAATGGCATGGCACTATGCATCATATAGGCAAAGAAAAAAGAAGAAAGAAAGAGAAGAAAAAAAAGAAACTAAGAGGGGTCCTGCAATACTTATTAGCCATGGTTTTGCCCTCCGTATCTTGAGACAGCTACCCCTGCGGATCTGTCTAAGGGGCCCTCTTTTCTTATTCTTGCTTCTGGGATTTATGCATTGTATATGTAATTTTTATTTTTTTTTTTCACTCTTATTCCATTTTAAGTTCATTGGTTATCAAGGTATTACTCAGTTTCCATTCCTTTTTTATTTTTTTTAACTTCTGCTACTACAAATGATTGTGCTAATTTTTCTATTGTCTTCTTTTTTTCCCTAGATTTAATTAGATTGCTACTTTTAATTTATCTCTATATTCCCTTTTTTAACTCGTTTCTTCGTACTTTCTTCTGTATCTCAGTTTAATTCTTGCTTTTTATTTTATTTTTATATTTAAACTTTATTATTACTTATATAAAAGTAATGAATTGTTTTCTTATCAATAACTTCTCCTTGATCATTTGTTATTCTTGAGTTATCGATTTTGATTTTGATTTTTAATTTTTTTTATTTTTTTTATCTTGACAAGATATTTAGATATTCAACGCAAAAAAATTGTATTATATCGAATACAATGAAAAACAATACTAATAATAGCAATATTGGTAGTAGCAATGGTAATACCAACTCTACTACCACTGCTGCTTCTAGCGAAGAGAAAAACACACAAATATTTGTAACAGATTCCCAGGTCCCAGTATCCACATCATCCTTGGATAACTTTTCCATGATCAATGATGATAAATTATCATTATCAAATAATCAAGCCATAGATAAGGACAATTATACAATCCAATCTGATCTTGTCCTTGACGATGATTCGTCGAATGCATCATCTTCTGTGGCTAAACCACACAAGAGGAAGTTTAACATAGAGATTAAGAATAAAAGAATAAAAAATTGGATCGATTCATTTAAACCACCTGAAGAATGTATGGAATCTGAATTAGAATTGAATTCTATTGATGAAAATGGTCATAGAGAAAAACCAAGAGCTCAATTGAAGAAAACCATGAAATCAAGACATGTTGTTATGATGTCTTTGGGTACTGGTATTGGTACTGGTCTTTTAGTCTCTAATGCATCATGTCTTTCATTAAGTGGTCCTGCTCCTTTGGTTATTGGTTATGGTCTTGTCTCAATCATTACATATTTATTGATTCAAGCAGCTGGTGAAATGGGTGTTGCGTATCCAACTTTACCTGGTAATTTCAACACTTATATATCTACTTTCCTTTCTAGACCTATTGGGTTTGCCACTATTTGGTTATCATCTATTCAATGGTTAACTGTGGTTCCCTTGGAACTGATTGCTGCTTCGATGACTATTAAATATTGGACCACTTCTATTAGTCCCGATGTATTTGTTGTTATCTTTTATGTTTTCTTAAATTTCATTCATTTCTTTGGGACCGCTGCATATGGTGAAACTGAATTTATCTTTAATCTTTGTAAGATTTTAATGATTATTGGGTTTATCATTTTATCTATTGTTATCAATTGTGGTGGTGCAGGTCATGATGGTTATATTGGTGGTAAATATTGGCATACTCCAGGTGCATTTGTTGGTAAGAATTCTGCTTCTAGATTTAAAGATGTTTGTTATATTTTAGTAACAGCCTTTTTCTCGTATGGTGGTACTGAATTATTCGTATTGACTATTAATGAACAACCAAACCCAAGAAAATCGACACCTACTGCAGCAAAGACCACTATTTATCGTATTTTAATCGTTTACTTATTGACAATGATCTTGTTAGGGTTTAACGTTCCATATGATAATAAGAATTTATTTAGTGCGACTTCAAGTAATGGTGATTCCATTTCTATTTCACCATATGTTCTTGCTGCTTCCATCCATGGTGTTAAAGTGGTTCCACATTTCATTAACGCAGTTGTTTTAATTGCATTAATTTCTGTTGCTAATTCTGCCACATATGCAGCACCAAGAATGATGGCATCATTAGCTCAACAAGGGATGGCTCCAAAATTTTTGGCTTATATTGATAGAGAAGGTAGACCTATTTATGGTTTATTAATATGTTCATTATTGGGTGTTATTGGGTTTGCTGCGGCATCAGATAAGGAACAAGAAGTGTTTGTCTGGTTAGCTGCTATTGCCGGGTTAGCCACACTTTTCTTATGGGAATGTTTCTTTTTATCTCATATTAGATTCAGATGGGCCATGAAAGTTCAAGGTAAAGATATCAATGAAGTTGGTTACAAGGCTGCGTGTGGTATTTGGGGGTCAATTATTGGTGCCTGTTTCAACGTGTTGGTGTTGATAGCCAATTTCTGGGTTTCATTAACTCCACCAGGTCAAGGTAGTAATGTTTCTGCCAAGAATTTTTTCGAACAAATGTTGGCATTACCAATTTGGATTTTCTTTGCTGTTGGGTATATGGTAATTAAGAAGGATTGGGTTATTTGGAATCCAATTGAAAGTATAGATTTAGATTATTGTAGAAAGATATATGATCCTGAACAATTGAAAAGAGAAGATGAAGAGAATAGAGAAAGAATTAGAAATGCAGGGTTCTGGGCCAGATGCCGCGCTTTCTGGTGTTGAGCTAGAGAGATGCATTGTAAATATTCGATCATTTCCTTTTATTATTATTTTTATTATTGCATGAAATTTAATTCTTCCTAATCATTATTGTATTCTATAAATTATCTACCCCTCCCTCATTCATCATCTCAAACCTTGCATATTTGTTTATAAAACACAAACAAACAAACAAACAAACTTAAATAGACTATTAATTTTATTTAAATCGAACAAATAATTAATGTTTAATAATTCTAAAGCATATTCAATTCAAGTTTTTATATATATATATATAAGGGAATTCCCCATGTGTATGTGATTCTCCAAAATGTAGATGTCTATACCGGAGTGAATCGGAAAATTTCCAATAGTCTTTGGAAATGTGAAACGGTGATTATTTCACGTGACAATAGAGATGTACGGGTGTGTCAAAGTGAGAGAGAGAGAAGGGAAAAAAAATTAACATTCAGCGATGAGATTTGAATATAACTAAAAAAAAGAAAGAAAAAGAAAAAAAAGAAAAAGAAAAAAAATAACGTAGTAGGCATATAGTGCAAGGTGATGCGTTAAGAAAGACGGTTGAAGATGATATCGTTTTGTCCATTATGTAATAACATGTTATTGATTGCTACATCACAGACGGAGAATGTTTATACATTAACATGCAAATCATGTCCCTACGAGTTCCCCATCCAAGGAATTGAGATCTTTGATCGCAAGAAGCTGCCAAGAAAAGAGGTTGATGATGTGTTAGGTGGAGGATGGGATAATGTTGATCAAACAAAAGTGCAATGTCCGAACTATGATAATTGTGGGGGTGAGAGTGCATATTTCTTTCAATTACAAATCAGATCTGCTGATGAACCGATGACTACATTTTACAAGTGTGTGAATTGTGGTAATAGATGGAAAGAAAATTGATTGGTGCGATGGGCATACGATTTTACAGAGTTTATAATCTACAATATATAGAGACTAACGAACAAGAAAAAATATATATAAATTTTAACAAACGATATTTCAAGAATTATTCCGAGAGGGAGATATTGCAATGGTAAGATGGCAAGATGGCAAGATGGCAAGATTTGAAAAACACAACTTTTTAAATAAAACATTGAGAGGCAATACGAGGCAATGCGAGGCAATGAGGAGAGCAAAACCAACAGGCGATCAATCGAGTAATAAATTCGAGATTGGAATCTAGTGGCAACAGAGTGTTTGAGGTTTAATTCAGGAGATTTGCGATGTCTGTTTTGTCTCGTGTGTTTTCCTGTTTAGTGATTGGAATGCGGATAGAACCCGAGATGAAAAGGAGATTGGATTAGGAAATACCAAGAGATGGGTAAATAGAGACAGAAATGTAAACGTTTCTTTTTCCTATTGATTGAATAAACGGAAGTATGTCTTTAAACGGGGATTGACGATCCAATGAGGATGGACAATCAAATACGGACGATACGGACGGATAATCAAATACAGACGGACGATCAAGTGAGGATGGAGAACCGTCGGGAATAACAAAAGAAGGAAACCGAACACGAAAATGGAAGGAAATACGGGCACGGCCGGAAAGGGAATGGGACCCGAAGAAAGAAAGACAAGATTGGAATGCAAACGATATGTAAACGGGAATGGAGAATCTTGACGGACAAAAAACGATATCGGAAAAGCAACAGGAGATTGCGACGGATGGATGGCCAGACAAAAAGATGTATGACAAATAGCAGAAGCAGATAATAGCCGTACAACACATGCTACTCAAGATCGAAGGCGACGGCCACGACAAAGGCAACTAAAGCCGTTGGACATAATTATATCCACTTTGCCTGGTAAGATGTAACAGGTCAATGGATCAAACCAGTGGGGTTTTTTTGAAACAGTGCCAGCAGACACAGTGTGGTGCACTGGAATGTAGGAACCGATGGAAATGCAAAGAGACATTATATCGACGGGGTTTAAAAACCGTCAGGCAACTATGTTTTTGGAAACTCAAAGCAACGTTGTATTGCATCACATGAGCTGGGCGTGGGCATCTGTACCGCAGATATCTTGTCGTAATAGGAGGTGGATCTAAACACAATTGCATTTGCACATGCATATGCATTTGCAAAATCACTTGACATTTAACCAGGCAAGCCTTTTGCTTTGTAACACGCCATGCTAAAAATAGAGACAAAAATCTCAAGTGTCATGGCATACTCGCTAATGGATATTCGTGGGGTGGTTTCCATTTCTTGGGTTAGGAATGTGTACTGCAATAGGTAAAAGACACGGCCACACAAACAAGCACTGTCTCAAAACAGCAACTGAATATGCCAAGAGTTTACCACACGTTCTACCCTGAGACGTCCCAGTGCGAAACGCAAATGCGACCACGGGAATTACAGTGCGCAAAAAAAGAAACGCAAAATAAAATTCTGGGATGAGGCAAATAGCTAAGAAATAAATAAACAACACCCATTCCGGCCCGGCAAATTGGACCCCTTCGGCACGAGATGGTCTCAGAAAGCTCTGCAGTCACCGGGGGGAGGGGGGGGTGGGCCCAAATTCCGCGGGTATTCTCCTCCCTCAGAGACCCTTGCACCTCCACGCATTGTGTGGGATGCACCCGGAGAAACAGACGCACACGCCCGTTCTCCGGTTAAAGGTCCAAACGGGGTCCTGCCTCTGTGCCTCTGTGCCTCTGTGCCTGCTCTGTCTCTGTCTCTGTCTCTTTTTTCTTTTTTTCCGATTCCCGTTCTCTCTGCCACAGCACGTTTTCCTGTTCCGGTATAAGCCCGTGGTGTCTGGCGAATGCAAGAATTACGATTACAGACGCTGCGTGTCATGACTTGGCAATCGCCGTAGTGGGGTCATATGGCACCGCACCCAGATCCGAAGAAACCCCTGCAGAGGCCCTTGCACAGGCCCCTGCAGAGGCCCTTGTGAAGCGCACCTTCTTGTCTTGGCTGCCACCACAGGCAAACACCGATGCCGGCTTTGGTCCTCCGACCGAAATCGTTTCCTGAAAGGGGCCCCTTCCCCGACACCCTTGCGCGTGCCTTCTCGTCTGCTGCCGTTTCCGGAACTCACACCCGAGCCCGAGCC